>NW_028325727.1:0-16753 GCF_027475165.1 Benincasa hispida
TGGATCTTCGATTTCCCATCCCTACCGTTGTACTCAAAATCAAGGGTTGAAAACTTTACCAGATGAAGAATGTGATGACAGACTTAAAAAGATGAAGGAGAAAGGCAGAAAGTTTTAATGGAAAAACATGCTAGGGGATCACTTGCAAGATCAAATAGGGAAGCAACCCACAAGGAAAGAAGGATTTAGAGACGATCCTTCTCACTCAAATCCATCTTCAGCAGGAAACAATGTTAGCTGTATTCTACGGCGAAGTTATCGGTTGACTCGAGAAAAGTGGTTCATCGACATCAGGAAGGACGTTTGTCCGAGTAATTCAGGTAAAGCATTTCAATACCAATAGTCAGAAAAACTATCTAAGCAAACAAATCAGATTTGTTCATTGATCATAGTAGACTGCCACTTATACATCCCAGCATTTACAGAGCTGATGATGCTGCTTCTGTTAACGAGGTTCTTGATGGTACAAACTGCACATCGCCTGCACATTTTTGGTAAATAACATTGTTTCGGAGTGCTTGTATCGGTTTCGGTTTTCCTCGTGACTGAATTGTCAATTGTCAATTCAGCATTGTCAATTCAAGGCAATCGAGGTCGAAGTGACTGAAGAAGACATGGAGAAGTTTCATAATCTGTTTAGGTTGGTGGTTTCTTACTGGATTCACTTTGGATATGAAAATGTAGAAGCATAGTACTTAGTTGTGGATATTATCATATGAGTTTTAGGTGCATCCCGAACATCACCCATCTTTATGCATCCCATTCTCATCACATTCATAGAAAAATAATTAAAATATTTCAAAAAAGGAGAAGAATTTGTCACATGACAAATTGTGATTGGACAATTTAGTGGGATCACAAAGATAGGTATTGTTTGGAATGCACTAAAGTATTTTTCTTATCATATAGCTTGAAATGTGAAGAAAAATTTATATATAGATGAAATTTATACAAATTTGCAGCTCCATACCTTTAGCTGGTTAGAACTTGTACTATACTGAATTTATCAATCAAAGCCTTCTTTTTGCTTACATTTTCTCTTCCATCCAACCATTCATGTTCTCTTTTGTGTCATCTAAATTGATCCATCTTGCTTGTGCATATGATTCTTCCATGTCAGATATTTTATCTTGAAAAACGTGCTTCATGGTTTTGATGAATAACAATTAGGATGACTTTATTTATTTAAAGCATGTATACAGCCTATACTTCTTTAAGGAAAAACATCTAGTAGTAAAAATTCATTGTCTATATTTGTAACTTGTACACATTTGAAGTGAATGAGTGTGTTACTCCAGCCTTTTAAAAGTGTTTATTGGTATATAAAAAAAAATATTACTGTTTTTTAAATTTTGTAGGGTTTGGCTAAAATTTTTGTGGGGTAAAAAGTTTCTTTAGTTAGTGCTGTGTTGGTTTACTTTTAAAGATCACTATGAGGGTTAAAAAATAGAATTATCTAGAATTTTACGGTTAACAATCTTTTGGTAATTATTTTGTTTTTTATTTTAGAAAATTAAGCATATTTTCTCATTTTCTTACGATGGTTTGCATTTTTATTTAAGTATAAGATTTGAGTTTTTAGTCAAATTTCAAAAACAAAACAAGTTTTCAAAAACCATTTTATTAAGTTTTTAAAATCTAACTTTGTTTTTTAAAATATTGATAAAAAGTAGATAACAAAGTAAGAAATTTAGAGGTGAAACGGAGATTTATAGGCTTAATTTTTAAAATTAAAAACTAAAAATCAGATGATTACCAAATAGTTTGAAATAATTCCATTAGCAAATGGCAATAACAAAATATTAGAGTTCCATAAATTCCACCTCTGAAATAGTGAGTTCAAAACTTATGTTGGTTGGACTTAGCTTTAAAATTAGCCATGGTTTGCCACACGTTTGCCATGTTGGTTGGAGTAAAGAGTACAGCGTCGCTCAATTGAAAAGTGTGTCGTGAACCAACACATCCAAAGAAAGAAAGGGAAGGAGGAAGAGTAATAACTTTGATATAATGTGGTATAATTTTATCCAAACTTATATCTATGTGGTCCTATGTGGTCCTCTCCAAAGAAACAACAAAAAGTGGATGTGAGAGATTCAAATATCTGATCTCATGATTGAGAATGCGTAATTTATAATAGTCGAGTTATATACACTTTGGCCAAAAATGAAATTCATTATTATAAAATATACTAAACAATCACTATGATATCAAGGTTTAAAATGTCAATATTAACGAGAATTTCAAGATCTCAATTTTACGAAAATGTCGATGGAAATATCGATGAAATGTTAATGTCGATATATATTTTTGAAAAGATTATAAAACTAAAAAAATCAAATAAACTAAATAAATCAATAAATAACATTTTATGGCTTTTAAAGAAGCAAAAAAAAAAATGTTTATCTTTATATTATATTCATATTATTAATATTTTGTTATTTTTTTAATGAATTTTGTATGATACAATCGAAATGCCAATTCACCTTTGTACCAATGTCAAATGCATGGAAATGAAAAAAAATTCAATATATCAATAGAAATTTAATATTGTATATAATATATATATCCAAATTAACTCAATTCGGTTAAGACATATGTCTTAACATTTAATTTGAATGTCATTATTTATTCGAAGGAATGAACTAAATAATGATATTTTTAATATCATGCTTTTTTCGTAGATCATATATTCAAAATTAATTACTTTCGTATTGTAAAAATAACATTCCCCTTCTTGAAAAGGAGGAAAAAAAAAAAAAAACTCCCTTTGATCATAACTTCACATTTAAATAAAACTTTAATTGAAATTTTAACGATATGTGTCATTAAAAAGTCCAATATGAAAGTGTCAAACAAATTAAATTACCTTTAGAGATAGAACTGTTTTTTTTCTGTAAAATTAAATGGACTGTCAAAAACATAAAATCAACCGTTGAGCATATTTTTTCCATTATAAAAATGGTTGAAGTTGAGTACAAACTTCATCAACAAAGTTCTTCAAAAAATAATTTTTTTTAAAAAAAAAAGAGGAAAATTTTTTATCAACAAAGCACAAAGAATGACCACTTTAATTGCTCCCAAGTATTTCTCTCCTGTTGAAGATGCAGAAAATATCAAGAAGGCTTGTCTAGGTTTTTCTTCTCTCTTCCTCTTCCATTTAGTGCTTGTCTAATTTAAGTATTTGTTTTAGCTCAACGATCTAGAATAGATCAAATCATCGACTTTTGAAATGATAATTAGTACATTATCTACTGAGTTATGTTGTATAAAGACTTTTGAAATTACTAAAACGAAAAACGAAAAACGATATACGTTTTGGTTTTATTAATTCTTATACTATTAGTTTTCTTTAGGAATTAATATTATCGAGTTATGCTTTGTAAACACTTTTGAAATAATAGTTATAAATGTGTCATTTATGTACTTTCTTTGACGGTGGACTTAAGGACTAGAAAACATAGTTAAAAAATGTATTTATGATAGTTTTTTAGAGCCATGAAAACGTGTTTTAGTAGTACTAAATCCTAGAGTTCATAAAGGATATTCTAACAAAAGAGTAATACTTGCAACTATCTTCATGCATCTTTTTAATTACATAGTAAAAAAAAGTTCAATAATATATATATATATATACATATATATATATTTGCCACATGACAAATATTAATTGAATATCTGGGTGAGCTGCACGAAAATGGGTGCAATCCGAGAAGCACCTAAATAATTTTCTTTAACAAATGTTTGATGCTTTGCCAAAGTGAGTACAGTTCAACGGTAATTGATACGAACTCTGTCTTTTGAAGTTGGAGGTTCAGATCTTCATATCCCACTCGTACTAAAAAAAGTGTTTGATGGTTTAGAGTTTTGTGTATTTATGTTGAAGGTTTGGGGACAGATGAGAAGGCCATAATATCCATTTTAGGCCACAGAAATGCAACTCAAAGGAAGCTTATAAGGTTGGCTTATGAAGAAATCTACAATGAGGATCTCATTCACCAACTCAACTCTGAACTTTCTGGAGACTTTGAGGTATATATAAATATATATATATAATGTATGTTTTTATTGTGTTCTAAGTTTAATTTTGTAACAAATTATGATTGATGAATTTTGAATAATATGTTATGGTATTATCACACAGAGAGCTATATGCCACTGGACACTTGATCCGGCTGATCGAGACGCCGTTTTAGCAAACAATGCATTGAAAGCATCGACACCCGATTACCATGTTATCATCGAAATAGCATGTGTTCGGTCTGCTGAAGATCTTTTAGCAGTAAAACGAGCTTATCGGTTTCGATTCAAACATTCTCTCGAAGAAGATGTAGCCTTTTGCACAACAGGAGATATCAGAAAAGTAACTTATTTTATAACTTTCTAAGCATTTAAAAAGGTGTTTTAAAGTGAAAAGTAGAATTTTTAACACTTGAAAAGTTATTTCAAACAAGTCCAAAAGTTCAAAATCTGTGAAAAGGGGATTATTATTAGAGTATTTATAAAAATTAGCCATTTTGCAGCTTCTTGTGGCAGTGGTGAGTGCTTATAGATATGAAGGCAATGAGATTGATGAAAGTATTGCAGAATTAGAAGCAAACATTGTTCATAATGAAATCAAAGGCAAAGCTTTTAAGAATGAAGATATTATTAGAATTCTTAGCACAAGAAGTAAGCCACAGCTTAATGCAATTTTCAATCGCTATAGAGATATCCATGCCACATCCATCACCAAGGTATTACAATACAAAATTTTATAATCTTAATCGAATATTATAGACCTATTTGGTAATGTTTTCGTTTCTTGTTTATTGTTTATCATTTTCTTTTTTTATCCATAGTTTTTTTTTTCTTGAAAAGGGAAACCATACATTTTTTTGTAACCATTTCTGTTTCTTTGTTTATTTGAAATTTAATATTAAAAATGTAAGAACTTTACATGAAAAATAAGTTTTTCAAATAAAATAAAAAAATTTATGTTTTATTTATTTTCAATATTTATTATTAGAGAAATTTTCACATATAGAAAAAATGTCAAATTATTTACGAAAATAGTAAAAAAAAAAAAAAAACATTGGTAGACACTAATAGACTATCAACTTTTATCATAAAAATATTAAAATTTTGTTATTTTGTGTAAATAGTTTCATTTATTTTTCTATTTTTGAAAATCCCCCTATATGTGATGCATTTTATAAGTGAAAAATGGTAAATAAGATTTTTAATATTTATGTTTGGAAAAAAATAGAAAAAACCAATAAATTTAAAACTTGAATCGTTAATTTCTAGAATTCTTACACAAATTTAGAAACACTTTTGAAAAATGAAAAATAAGAAACAACTAGTACCAAACACTTCGGTTTTTCAAGAACTAAAACGAGAAATTGAAACACAAAACGTAAACGTTATCAAACGGAACGTGTATTTCTCATCTCCAATATTTTTCTTATGCTATTATTCATAACTCTAATTACTTTGAAATGAAGAAATATAGTTAGATCATTTTGATAGCGTTTGAATATTTATTTCTTAATTTCTCTTAGAGCTCTAAATAAAAGAATTATTTCTTTGAAGTGGGTGAAGTTTTTAAAATTTATTTTTTTCTTTTTATTTTCCACTTTAAGATTCTCATTAATGCATGTGGGTTTTGATTTTTGAATTACAGGGTTTGATAGGTCACCCAACTGACGAATATCTTGCTGCATTAAGAACTGTTATAAGATGCATTAGAGATCCAAAAAAGTATTATGCAAAGGTACATAATTTAATCAATCCACACAATATTTGTTAAATTTAGTTGATTAGAAGCTTAATTAAAATATTTTGATGATGGTTCGGTCGCAACAAAGAAATTAGAGGTTATCGAATAATTTCTAACTAATTAAGATATATACTCTCTTAAAGGTATATATATATTTTATCAATCCGTCCATTGCTCTTTAATGAAAATTAAATCATAGATAAGATGACACTAAAAAACTGTCATAAACGTTACAACATCCTTTTTTTTTTTTTGGTCAAAAGTGCTTTTTTATTTTCATATATATTTTATCAATCCGTCCATTGCTCTTTTCTTTTTGTATAATGAAAAGTCCAATTTGTTGTAGTGACACTATATCAAGCTCATTTTTTTTTTCTTTCAACTCCTATATCTGTGCTACTAAAACCATGTTGATGTTTAGGTTTTGCGAAACGCGATGAACACGGTCGGGATCGACGGAGATGCTCTTAGTAGAGTGATAGTGACAAGAGCAGAAAAAGATTTGAAGGAGATTATGGAACTGTATTTGAAGAGAAACAATACATCTCTTGAGGAAGCTGTGAGTAGAGAAATAGGAGGAGACTACAAAGCCTTTCTTTTAGCACTCTTGGGCAGTGATGAACATTTCAACCTTATGGATTAAGTCCCAAAATTATTATTATTATTATTTTCCCATATACTTTTTAGAATAAGTTTTATTAAACATAGGGTTTTGGATGGTGATTCTATGGTTCTATAGGAAATTCCTAAACATTTCCTTTTCCATTTATTTTCTTTTGTGATATCCCTAGTTTCTATCTTTTAGATGGATTCTAGTCATAGATTTGCTTTAATAATAAAAATGAAGTGCCTAATTTTATTATTTATTTATTTATTTTATGTTAAGTCACATTTTTGAAGCATTAATCTTGATTTATAATTTAGCCATTGTGATCTTAGGAGTTTCATAATGTCATTATCATTTATTAAAAGTTAAAAAAACACATATGATCCTTAACTTTAATGAAAGTAACAATTTGATTCTAAAACTTTAGTTAGTAACGATTTAGTCCTTACACTTTCAGAATTGTAACAATTTAGTTTATTTATTACATAATAAAAATTGACACTTAGTTTTGATGAAAATTTTCATAATAAAGTCTAACTTGTTACAAATTTCAAAATATAGAAACTAAATTGCTAGTTATTAAAGTTCAATGACTAAATCGTATGACTAAATTGTCACAAATTATAATTCAAAGACTAAATTGTTACTTCCATGAAAATTTAGGGACCAAACATGCTTTACAACCTTGAGAATAAAGATATTTCAATGGTGTGATTTTAAACAACCAACATTTTTTTTTTGAAAATAACAACCAACAACTTTTATTGAGAAGAAAATGAAATAATACAAGGACGTTAAAAAAAAGGACAAGCCCAAAAAAAAATACCCTACTGAGACCTATCAAAGTTTTCAGAATGTTTTTGCTCAACTCCCCAAAATCAAATTGAAAGAATGTGTATAATCTCAAATAAACTACCAATGCAGGACAAAGAACGTAACACAATGTTTATACAATATGAAATAGATCAATATAACAGAACAAACATTAGTAATAGCTAAGTAGCATTATACATCTCAAAGTTCTTTCAAGTCTGGCAACTCTAAAACTGGGTTTGATCAGACAGTGATCTCTTATATACAAAGCAAGTAATTGGCTCACTTCTTTCTGGAAACAGCAGCAGCAATACCACCAGCAAGCAGTCCTACAGCAGTCGCTGCAATGCCGATGCCGATCACACCATCTACATTCCCCAAGCAAGAGTGATAATGAATGAAAATGTTCAGTTTTAAATGAATTTTTGGTTAAATTGGGATAAAGAAAGATTAGAAATCCGGTAGAAATGCCATAGCTCAATTGACATAGTCTTTGTACTATCAACCTCGAAGTCAAAAGTTCGATTCCTCCATCTTATATATTGTCAAAAAAAGAAAAAGAAACAAGTCTAGGAGAAATCGATACCTTTAGTGATCCGGTCTTCGATTGATTTCTTCAGTGTCCTTGCCTGTCTCCAGTCTGGTGCAATCTGAGAATCAAGCATCAAAATGGTTGAACTCCAAAGTTCTAAAATTCAATCATCAATGGTTCATAAGAAGTGCCACATTCAGTTTCTGAGAGTTCCAATTTTATGAAATGTTATATGCATGTCTCATTTTGGTTACTAAATTTATAAAACAATCTAGATGTGTTATGCCAAAAGTCATAATCATAAATTAACACATGTCAATCACGTTGAAAGTTTACGAAAAAGAAGTGGCACATATTAGGGGGGTCAAATATGTATCAAGGCCAAAGTTATGTCTTTCTGAATTGTAGCCTCAAGTATCAAGTTTAAAGTGCACGAGAAAAAGCTCAAGAAATTAAGCCTCATTTGGTAACCATTTGGTTTTAAAAAATTAAGCATATTTTCTCTCAATTTCTTAGGATGGTTCTCATCTTTCTTAAGAAAAAGAGTTGAGTTCTTAGCTGAATTCCAAAAACAAAAACAAGTTTTAGAAAATTACTTCTTTTTAGTTTTAAATTAAGCCCATTATTATTGCTTGACTTGGTTTTTGAAACATTGGTAGAAAATAGACAACAAAGTAAGAAATTTGGAGGATGAACGATGTTTATAGGTTTAATTTTAAAAAAACTAAAAACCAAAAACAAAAAACTAAAGCCTTGTTTGATAACCATTTGGTTTTATTTTTATTTTTTTTAAATAAGCTTATAAACACTCCTTCCACCACTACATTTCTTGCTTTGTTATCGATTTTTTACCAATGTTTTCAAAAACCCAAAATTTGAAAACTAAAAAAAAAAATATGAAAAAATTTGTTTTATTTTTTGGAATTTGGTTAAGAAATGAACTCTTTTACTTAAGAAAGATACAATCATGGTAAGAAATTGAGGAAAAATAGACTTAATTTTCTAAAAAAAAAAAAGAAAAAAATCACAACCAAATGGTTATCCATTGGGGCCTAAATGTTACTAAATGGAGCCCAAGTTAATGGTATATATATTATTATGCATAGAATCCAAGCCAAAGATGGAATCATACCGTTAAGCATTCTTCTACAAGTTCCCTACTCCTGGAGTAATCACCACTTCTGAAATACCCAACAGCAAGAAGATAAAGCTTCTCTCTCATCTTCAATGGGCTATCATCACCAGATAGTGCAGCTGCATAATAACAAAATGACAGAAAAGAGAGAAAAAAAAATGTTGAAGAGTATCAGACAAGCAAATAGCTAACTATAGGTTAACATTGGCACTTTGAAAGCCACATTTTGGAAACTCAAAGTTAAAAGAAAATAATAGTAGTACAAAAAGGATGTCTAATTCCTTGAAATACTGTACCTTCAAGCATTGCGATCCCACGTTGTACATCTTCGGGTTGCCTTGAATGAACAAGTGCCCAAGATAAACGCATAATGCTTTCCTTCAACAGCTCACCAGACGAGCCCTTTTCGGCATCAGCAGCCTCTCTTTCGCAACTCTGCAATGCATCACCATATCAACTTAAAAAGGGGTGCCATTCAAAGAATAATATGAGAGATGACATTATTAAATAAAGATTAACAATAAAAAGTTTGACCTTCTACTTTGTAACTAAACAATGGAGAGAAAGGTATGACGGAGCCACGGAGAAAAACAAGAATCTATGGCTCCAATGATAACAGCGACGACAAACTACTGTTTGTGGTTGTTTTCTAAAAAATGTTCTGCAGACTAATTTTTAAAACAGAAACTCTTTCTGATGTTTTTTAATTCAAAAACTGTTTGGAAAAATATTTTCTTTTATTGTAATTCCATTTACTTCTTTTACCTATTAAATTAAAAATATAACACATTCAAATCATGCTAAACTTAATAAATATACGATAACTAATTGAGAAAACATAAAAAAAATGTAAAAACAAATCACTTTCAGTTTTCTGCCACAAATAAGTACATGTCATGAAAAACTCTTTTTTAAATCTAAAACCCAAAACAATTCTTTAATCTGATTTACAAAAAGACGTAGAATTTTCAGGATAAAAATGTATATATTTTTTCTTTTTCTGTTAATGAGTATGGATTTTTTAATTGGATTAAGCATACCATAACAAATTTCACTAGACATGTTTATTGGTGCATCAACTGTTGTGCTAGCGTCTGCCATCTAATAGTCTGATACAGAGAGAGGAAAAAAAAAAAGGATATGGAGATAGCTATCAAGAAGGAAGAAAATGCAGGGATAGAAAATCTAGCCTCATAACTCCCACCTAAATGGGCAAGATAAAATGAGTATTCAATAGTCTTGGTGAATGTTTCACAATGATCTTGAAATAGTTAAAATTACTTTTATCATGTTTAAAATCAATCTGAAACACACTTTTGATCATTGAAAACCAATTCAATATTTAATTTTACACTTTTAAACATTTTTTTTCACTATTATTAAAATTGGTTTCGAGTGATTTTGAAAATGATAAAAGTGATTTAAACCATTTCAGAATCACTCCTAAACATGCTATTAGCTAAAGAACCAAGTAAAACTGATACTTTCGATTAAGCAATGGCATGCTGAAATTTCCATGACAATGGGCTGACCCATGAGTTAGATGAAGGCAAAAAATTGGTCAAAGCAAAAATTTCAGTAATACCCATGAAAGAAATGGGGGAACCATTCATTAAAATTTAGTTAATGATGTTCAATCTTGCGAAGTAAGAAAAAGAACACATACCCTAAAACAAGGAGTATATGAGTTTTCGTTAAAATTGGAAATATCAGGACAAAGATGAACAAGTTGAAAGGGGGAAATTTCAAGTTTGAAGTCCAAAAAGCTACAAAGCGCAGTTGAATAACTTCATACAAACACCCAATATTCAATAACTGGAAGAATCAACAGAAGTTACAACAAGAATTAGAACACTGTTTTACAATACAAACGCAAAGGATTCATACAAACACCTAAAATTCAATTAATTACACTAAAAAATACAGCTCATTAGCGACAAAACAACCTGAATTCGAAAACAAACCGGAATCTAAACAAGAGAAGAAAAATGAAGCAACTAAAAGATGAGTAGCAAAAGAAAGAGAATAAACATACGGCAATAACATCGCGATCGCACCATGGTATGTGATCGCCGCCGGAGAAGAAACTGGAAACCGAGCTGAAGAATTTGCTGACCTTAGCTTCCATCTTTCTCTGCTAATCTTCTTCTTCTTCGTACTTCGTAGTCGCTATTTCAAGTAACGCGGAACCCTGTTTTATTTCCTTTTATTTTTCTACTTTTATGGAAACCACTAACTAAAGACTTGCAGTGACGTGTTTGTCTCACACGTTTTACCCACAGTTTTTTGGGATGAGAATTTTGTTTTAATAAAGTTGTTTTTGATTCTCTGATCCAAAGCAAATTTTGAAAAGATTAATTATTTTAAATGGCAAAACTGTTGAAAATATTTTTATATAGCAAAATATCATTTTTTATTAGTGATAGATAATGATAGATGTCTACCACCATTTATCGTTGTCTATCACGGATTGATAGTGATATTTTATTATAAAATAAATAAGTTAACTTATTTTACTATATTTGAAAACAATGCTTCCAAACATAGTATATTTATATTTTATGTATACTCATATTTTGAATTTAAAATTTTAAAATGCACTTGAATATAAAGCATAGTTGCAATCAGTAGTACTTTTAAAGTTAATAATTAAATATATAACAACATTTTTAATGAATTTTAAATAAACAAAGTTTGTTAGTGATAGACTCCTATTAGCGATATGGTTAATTGATGGATTATGAGAGCTGGATCTAAATATTGTTATATTTGTAAATTCTTTTGTATTATGCTATATTTGCTAATACTTTAGGTCTGATTGCTATATTTGTAACTGCCTTTAAAACAAAGAAACATTAGCAAATATAGTATTTTATGTTATAAACTCATTTATTTTTGTTAAATTAAATATGTATTATATAATATATTATAAATTATATAGTATTACAAAATAATAATTACACAAAATTTTAATGTCATAAGTTAAATAATAATGGTTTATGTTCAACCTAATACTTAGTGAGCAACTATAATTGTTTTATAGTTCATAAATATACTATCGAACACATTTTAAGCAAATTGTTTAAATTGAAATTTAATTTCTAAATTTATTACTAAACATAGGTATGAAAACATGAAATATAACTATATTTTCATTTAATCTTATTTCAAAGTTCTATTTTTAGATAGCTTACCAAACAGGCAGAAATCTGAAATCATAATTTTGAAAATAAGGAATTCAATGAAATAGAGCTATATTTCATATTTTTAGTTATGTAATTGGTAGTAGATTCAAAAATTGGATTTCAATTTAAACAATGATTTTAAATGTATTTGATACTATATTTATCAATCATAAAACTAGTTGTAGTTACCCACTAAATATGATGTTGATTATAAATTATTATTAATTAATTTATGAACATATTTTATGTTAATTTTTTTGCAATATTATATAATTTATAATACATTGCATAATATATAGGGCTGTTTTCAAATATAAAAACATGAACCAAAATATTTTACAAATTTAGCAAAATGTCATTATACTAATAGTGTGACATCCCGAAATTTTGTTTGTAATGTAATTTCAATATTTTATAATATTTGAGATTATTTTTGAATTTTGGAAATTTATTTAGATTACCGAGATTCAATTATTGAGAAAGGGATGTTTCAATTTAATTGTTTAATCATACCGAAATTGTGGGAATTAGACTTTATGTCACACAAATTTAATTTGAAATTAATGTCAAGAATTAATTACATTTTGGAAGGGGGTTATGTCACACAAATTTAATTTGAAATTAATGTTAAGAATTAATTTTACTTTGGAGGGGGGTTATGTCACACAAATTTAATTTGAAATTAATGTCAAGAATTAATTTTATTTTGGAAGGCAAGGGGTGTTTCAATTTAATGGTTTAATCGAAGGGAAGTTATGGAAATTGGATTTTAATGTCATACAAATTAAATTTGAAATTAATGTCAAGAATTAGTTTCATTTTGGAATGAATGAGTGTTTCAATTTAATGGTTCAATCGAATGGAAGTTATGGAAATTGGACTTTTAATGTCACACAAATTTAATTTGAAATTAATGTCAAGAATTAATTTCATCGTGGAAGTGAGTGAGTTAAATTCTTTGTGAATTGAAAATTTTAAGGGAGAAAAAGATTAAAAGTTAGAAGCAGGGTCTGATTGAAGGAAGATTTTGGAGATTGCAATCTTGAGGGTGGTTGTTGCTCAGGCTTCGTTGGGGAATTGAATTCAAAGATTGATTATTGAAGATTGCCACTTGGATCAATATCTGAATCTAGTATCGAGGTAAGTAATCTTACTACTGGAACTGCCCACATGCCAGACAATGTAGTTATGATTTACTGAGGATTTGATGATGGTTTAATGTTTATGTATGCCTTGCTGATATGAGGATTTAAAAGACTAGATGCGCATATTTGATCTGAGGATGATGAGATCTATATGTATGTTATGGGACTAGGATGACGAGATGTATATGTATGTTATAGAACCATGTTATGATACTTGTGATGTTGAGATCGTGATAATGTTCTTACTGATTAGTTAGATGCCCACCAGAGGTTGTGTTTCCTTCGGGATTCACCGATGTTGTGTTTTCCTTCAGGATTCACCAGGGGTTGTGTTTCCTTCGGGATTCACCAGAAGTTGTGGGTCATTCGGGATTCACCAGAGGTTGTGGGTCCTACGGGACTTACTAAAGATAGTGGGCATACTTAACTACAGAAGAATAGAACTTAGTTTTTTTTCATGTATGTATGTGTCCCATGAGGACTAGAGAAGATTATATATTTCCACCAGAGGTAGGCATCTAGAGGATATAAATGCCTAGCTTGACCCCAGTAGTGGGGTTACTTACTGAGTATTTTATACTCATCCTTTCTCATGTTTATGTTTCAGGTAAGGGTAGGGATGCACCGACGAATGACAAGAGGAATCCATGAACGAGCTACTGGGGACCAGTTTTAATGCTTCCGCTTATGTTTTAAGAGTTCTTTTATATTTTTAACTTTTGGACTTGACATTTGAAACTTATCATTTGAGATTTGTTTTCTAGCTTATTTATTTCCATTTATGACTTATGGGTACCTTATCATTTGATTTTTATATTTGAATTTAATGAAGATTTTTTAAGTTACCTTATTTATTTCACTATAAAAATGATGTCGTTTTAACTTCTATGCATGCATGCGTCTAGTAACGACCTAACTTGAATCTTAGGAAGTCGAGTCGTTACAAATAGACTACTATTATCTATTACTGGTAGACAATGATAGACACTAATAGATGTCTATCAGTATCTATCACTGATAGATTGTGACATTTTGATATATTTGAAAATATTTTTAGCAATTTGACATTTAATACAATTTCCTTATTATATATTTTACTTTAAAAATTAAACTAAGTGTATAACATGACATATTGTATTTTTGAATGTTTTTATCTTTATTCAATACAGTTTTTGCATTTTATAACTTAAAATTCAAACTTTAGATACAATAAAAATATAAAAATATTATTTTTAAAATTTGTACTATTTGGATCACAAATTCTGAAATAACTTTTAGAAATATCTAGATTGTCTGCCAAATATAAAACAAAATTTGAATTGACAACCTAACGAACCATTAATAATATGTTAATTAATATTTGGAGAATTTTTAAATTTGCTTGACATAAGTTTCTAATACTTTCTATAAATATGCATAGTATTAATTTTCCATCGAGGAAATTTCTATTGATACGTTTATATTTTCAAGGTTTTAGCATTGACATGAGGAGTGAATCAATATTTCTATTATATCATAAAATAATCTATGAAACATAGAAATAATAATAAAAAAACTATTTTCGCCCTAAGTTTTGGTTTTAATTTCTATTTGGTTCTTATGTTTCAAATCTAACACTTTTGCCCTTGAGATTATAATAATGCTCAAATTTAGTCTTTATGATTTGAAAGAAAGACATCTAATCAAGGACTTGAAAACTCTAAAGTGAAAAAATGAGCAAAAGAATAAAAAACAGAAGGCAAAATCAATAGAATCAGGTGAGGCTTTAGTAGGGGAAGGATTCATTCTTTTATTTGGATGCTTTAGCTACCTCTAATTAAAGGCTAGAGTTTGAAAATCTAGCAAAGAGCTTTGATTGGGTTCTATACTTTAGGTGTTCTTTTCATATGACATCTAATAAGGATTAGTTTAATACCTACAAGGAAATGGATGGAGGTTCAGTCTACATGGATAACAATAACTCATGTCCTGTGATTGACATTGGCTCAATCCCTCTAATACTAGAAGATGGATTAGTTAAACTACTCAGGAATGTTAGGCATATGCTTAAACTAAAAAGAAATATGATATCATTGGGCATGCTCGACTCAATAGGCTGTGAATATAGAGGGAAAGGAGGTTAGTGTGAAGTTTGGATAGATTCCAAGCTAGTGCTCAAAGAAGTAAAGATAAATGATGTATATGTGGTCCAAGGTGTTAAAAAATTGTAATCAGCTTTAGTTGTAACACATAAAGAACCTACTGATGGAGATCTATGACACAAAAGACTTTCTCACATTAGTGCTAAAGGTCTACAAGCTCTTGCTAATAAAGGCTTATCTAAAGGAGTCCATCAAGACCTATCTTTCTATGAACATTATGTGGTAGGGAAAGCTACAAGGCAGAGTTTGTCAAAGCTCAACATACAACCAAAGCAATCTCTGACTATATACACTCTAACCTTTGGGGTCCTTCACCAATTCCATATCTAAGTGGGTGTCAGTTACTTTCTAACCTTTACTGGCGATTTTTCTAGGCAAAGTTGGATATACTTTCTTAAAACTAAAGATTTTATTTGAGAAATTTAAAGAATGAAAAACAATGGTTGAAAACAGTCATGCTGTCAAATTAAATGCCTTAGAATAGATAATGGGCTTGAGTTTTGTGTAGAAGAGTTGAATAAATTTTGCAAAGAACATGAAATTCTCAGACTCAGAAACGTGAGGTATACACCTCAACAAAGTGGGGTAGTGAAGAGGCTAAATAGAACTATACTTAAAAGAGTAAGAAATATTTTATCAGATGTCATCCTACTAGAGAAATATTAGAGATTGAAGCAGCCTCTTATATAGTCTACACACTCAATAGATGTCCTCATGCATCTCTTGACTTACTAACACCTGAAGAGAAGTGGACCACACACTCTTTTAACCTAAGCAACCTAATGGTTTTTGGGTGCATTGATTTTGTTCATCAGAATAAAGGTAAATTGAATGCCCGAGCTACTAAATATATGTTTGTGGGATTCACTGAAGGTGTGGAAGGGTTCATATTTTGACAACCAACTGAAAGAAAGTGTATAACCAGCAAGAATGTAGTTTTAAGGGAAAATGAATTGTTTATGTAGAAAAATAATGCCTCTACTCAAACCCCTAAAGAGTTGACTGATAAAATTGAGGTGGAGCACTCACTCATTCCTAATTCAACACACTCTAGCTCAAACTCTAGAAACACCAGTGATATAATATCTCAATATGAAGAAGAAAAGGAAGAGACAAAAACTGAAACAGAGCTAGAGGGACTAAACCTAAGGACTACTTCTTAGCTAGAGATAGGTAAATGAGAACTATAGTACCACTTATAGGTATAAAGATGACTACATTAACCTAGCATTGAATGCTTAAGAAGAAATGAGTGACCTAGAACCATCCATATTTGAGGAGGCAGTAAGTTGTGTTAATGAAGAAAGTGGATAGAAGCTATGAATGAGGAGGTTGAATCCCTAAATAAGAAAGAAACTTGGGACCTAGTTCTTCTACCTAAGAGATGTAAACCTATTGCATCTAAATGGGTCTACAAGTATAAAGAAGGCATCCTTA
>NW_028325728.1:0-16928 GCF_027475165.1 Benincasa hispida
GCAATGGTCTGTGAAGCAGGATTTAAACCATGATAAAAGATATCCATTTGCAAGTAGTCTGGTAATCCGTTGTATGGACAGTCCCTTACCAACCTCTTAAACCTTGTCCAGGCATCGCTGAGCGATTCGTCCATGTCTTGTTCAAAATTGGTTATTAATTTCCTTCTACTGGCGTTCTCAGTGGATGGGAAATATTTCTTCATAAAATTCTCTACAACTTGTTCCCAAGAAGTGATCTCCCCCAGTTCGAGAGAGTATGCCTATTTCCGTTCCTGATCACACAAAGAAAATGGGAACAAAGTTAGTCGAACTTCTTCGGTAGAGATATTCGGGAACACAAAAGTGTTGCAGATTTCTCTGAAGCTTCGAAGGTGGGCATGCGGATCCTTGCCACGCCTTCCTCTGAAGTGTCCTGCAGTCTGGATCATCTGCAGTATCACCGGTTTCATTTCGAATCGGGATCCATCAAGTGAAGGCTTCATGATACCTGGAGAGAAATCGTAAAGGTTTGGCGATGCATCGTCCCGAATGGGCCTATTGCAATCATTTGCCAGTAGGATTGAATTCGCCATGACATTGTTTTTGTTTGGTGCTCCATTTCCAGGTTGCTCTGCCATATTGTCTTTATCTGGTTCTTATTGTTCGCAACTGTTTCTCAATCTTCTTCGGAACGTCCTCTCAATCTCCGGGTCGTAATTCGCCAGAGATTGAGAGTGCAAAGAAATCAGAAAAATTATCGTTAGAACACTGAATTGACGAAGTCCCCGGCAACGACACCAAAAACTTGATGCGTTATTTTATGAGGTGAAATTATGGAAGGAAATGCGGTGATGGAAATGTGTTGAGCAACAAGTTTTCTCAATAGAATCCAAGTATAAATTCCACTGAGTTTCCTGGTAAGTCCAGAGTCGAACTCAGGGACTAGGGAAAACGATATGCGGTGATAATTTTCTAGAAGACTTCGCAGTAACCAATAAATCAAATAGTTATTTTTGGGTTGTTGTTTGTAGTATGAAATAAATGTATGCGGCGGAGTTACAAAAAGAGTTGATAATACGGAAGATGCGATGAATATACGGGGAACGGGTTGAGAAGGGGTTCAACTAACACTTCCTAGGATGCGTTCATGTTATGCAATCATGCAACACACATACAATAGCAAATCATCTCTCAACGCAAATGCTACGGCTTCTAGTACTAGAATGCATGCGATATATGCGATGAGTCTATAGGACCTACACATAAGCCTCTATTCTTATTTATGCAATGACAACATGACACAAACATAAATAAGGCGACCACATAATATCATAACCTATCTCTAGGGTGCATGTGACGTATATTGACAAACAGAGCTTATCTCTAAGTCCCTATCTCTCGCTTATGCAGATCTAATCTCGCTTTCTCGAGTCTAGATTCTAACCTAGCTCTCTCAAGTCTTAGGTTCTTTCTTTAGACTCTCTCTCAAGTAGCTCTAAAGGGATGTTGAGCGCAACATAGGACAAGATAATCGCATGCGATGAAGATTCTAGGTCATGTTAGCTTAGTTCTTCTCAACCCATTCGATAAATTTAGCTACTCATGTGTGCTTTTAAGAGAGTGAACAGATGTAGGATATCAAGTTCCATTTTATAGATAAAGAGTTGAAGTACAAAATAACAATGCAAGATGAGAATAAAGAACCTGGTAGTAATCTCTTGCTTTCCAAGGCTTTTACACTGTTCTACTCTGTTCAAAAGATAGTCTCACTATTGCGAGAGTCGGCCCTCTCTCTACTTTTTACGCCTCTGGGTTCTTTATCGAGCTGACCAGAGTGATATGTCGACGTCTCTTCCCTTCTCTCGCTCCGCCTTCTAAATAAAAAAGAAAACTATGAACAAGGTTGTTTCTTTCTGAGGAAAAATTCTCTAACTGTCCGAACTCCTTCACTGAAGGTTGCCTTCGATATTTATAGAGCTTCGGGGTGAAAGGTTGCTTCTCTCTTATGATAGCACTGATGGGATGACATTAATTCTCTGTCTGATGCGTCGAATATTTGTCACCAAAAAGTTGAGTGTACATGCTACAGTAGTTCGTTAGCGGCTTGTCAACTTAATTCGGAATCGACTGTCATCAGCTTTCTGTCCCATCGTGATTTATTATGCTTTTCACCCAGATGCACCCACCAAATTGCGGCAATCCTTCTTGAGCAGATATTTGTGAGCATAAATCATTGCAAAGCCTTGCGGTAACGCTACGCTCGACCGTTGCTTTCTTGTGATCGCATTTTACGCTTTGCGTCAACGCATATTTTGCACAAAAATGTAAAAGTTAATTGTTTTTATGTGATGAATGCATGTGACCGCAACGTTATAAACTTCATGCTTTTTGGACGCAATCTTATATATTTTATCAACACAAACATGCATTGTTTAATAACTTAGCAGTATAATAACATGAATTTCTGCCCGTTATCAGATGTATTGCCTTAATTAGTAGGGATTTTGGACTCATTCATGCATGAATAGGTTTAGAATCATCCTTAAAATGTATTTCATTGATTGAGTGTAATCGAATTTCATTTTTTATTGCAAGTCTTATTCTAGGAGACTATTAAGACTAGAGTAACAACCCTTGCAAATTGACCAAGCAATTTTTTTTCTCTTGAATGTGTGATTCTACCTTGGTTGAGGGCGATGAAGAATTAAGCTAGGGGTATTTGATAGCACCATAAAAGTGCTATTATACCTACATTAATCCAAGTTTGTTAATATGCTTAATGTGTTTATTTTTTGTTTTTATAGGTTTTGGGTGCCTAAGAGGTAGAATTGTCCATTATGAGTTATTTGGGGTTAACTTGGAGTAATTTAGAGCTAAATTGAGCATCCGGACTTCAAAGAAAATAAATGACCAAAATGCCCTTGGCGAGAGCATAGCAACCTTATCTTTTATGCTACCCTTTATGCTAGAAGGTAGTAGCTGATCTTTCAGAGAGTGTTGCGATGTTGCACTATAGCGTAGCTATGCTATGAATTTTGATAGAAATACAATACTGCAAGCATCTTGCCAACTTGAGGAAACGTAGCAATGCAAGCTTTATGATTGAGGGCTATACTACGATAAGGGTATTGCAACCTTGCACTAATAGTGTAAATAGATTTCTTTCAACTTTAGGTAAAGAAAGAGTAGAGTTATGCCGATTTTGAGAACTATAAGCTCAGTTTTGGCCAAAACTCATGAGATTACTTTGTATTTTGAGATTTAATTGTATATTTTTGTATCATGATTCGGATTTGATGATCAATTGAAGGCCAATCATCGGTTTTGAGGTTTGTATGGCATTTTCTTTGAATTTTATGAGATTTTGATAAATTCTTCTTGGATCTTCCTGTTTCTTATTGATTTTCTCTCTTTGTTTGAATTTCTAGAATGAGCATATGGATAGATTAAATTGACAACTTGATCTCATATATTTGTATGTCCGTTCACCCTTTCTATGTATGTTTTAGATGTCCGTAATTACATCGAAAGCATGCTTAATTTGAGTAGCAATAAATTTTAGTTAGAATTGTGGCTTGATTGCTAAACTTCTAGGATCACCTAAAAGATAACAACACCTAAAGATTAAAAATACATTACGTTAGATTTGGCTAATTTAGCTTAATGTCCTAATCAATCCAAGGACTTAATGCTATTAACTAAGTGAAAGGATTTGCGTGAAAATATATAGTTAATTTAGGAATTGATGACATGTTGGTTCTCATATGGAGTTGGGCTTTCCCTACATTTGATTAGGCTTGAGAAATAGTTAATCCGTGAATGTTTGCATGGTTAATTGATGAATAGATTCATAAATAGCCCAACAAGCTTAATCGATGAAGGAAATTTCATGTTTGTTCTCTCTCTTTCTCAATCTATCTTACTTTTTCACATTTTAATTTTTTGCATTTAGTTTTCAATCAAACCAAACAACCAAAATCCCTGTTTTTATTGTTTTTCAATGACTGATTTAGCTTAGAGAGATTATATATTAGGCTCCCTGTAGTTCGACCTTAGACTTATCCTTGTGCTGTCTAGTAGTATAAATAGTCGATTCGGTGAATTACAAATATTATTTGATTAGTAGAGGTTTGCAAGCAATAGTAAGTTCTCTATCAAATTACCGTTGTTGTCGGGGAGCCAATTAGTTTCTCTTTGTTAAATTTTTCTTTTAAACTTTAAAAACCCCAAAAATATTTTTCTTTTTATTTGTGACTAATTGTTTTATCATGGCGGATCACCTAAGCATCTATTATGTGCTCTTTGCGAGGCAAGTAGCTCAACAAATTATTTGTTTAATAAAATATAGTGTTATTTTATTTAATATTTAGTTTACATTAACCCAGATCCAATAAACCAAGATCCTAGGTTATTTAATGCAACTTAAACATGTATGTGGTGACATACAAGTGGATCATATTTAAGCAATAACCTGAATGGTCTGTAGTAGATGGACAAAGCTAAGTACCTTATCCTAGTGACACTACGGATACGGCCCACTTTGTAATTGTTACAATTGTTCTAAAGTGTTACAAATGATATGATCCTAATCATTCATGTGGAGATATGTGAGTGGGGGTGTCCTCTACAAAGTGTTTGTATAAGATCGGACCATGAAATGATTAGTCTCTCTCTATTACACCGTTACTTGAAGAGACTTAAACTTCACTAGGATGACCATTGGTAACTTGATCTTAAGCATGAGTGGGTTGTGAACTCCTATCTATTAGAACAGTATTTTGATCTGTATGGGTGAACGTAGCCAGTTTCGCCGACTCAATATGCCTACCATTTTGGGGGTTCTTCCGAGTAGGGAGCTAGGAACACAGCTACATAAGATGGAATTCACTTATTCCCATTGTTAGGGTAAATAGATGAATTGCTCTTTTAAGGGCTGATTCAAAGTCTTGAACAATGAGGCGTCTCACCCTCTCACTGGCCAGAGAGGGGTCTAGTTATAGTTGGACTATGACTGATTGTTCATTAGAGGAATCATTGGTACTTAAGGAGTTAGATGTAACTACATGGGTAAAACAGTAATTTTGACCCAGCTGTAGTTACGAGCAATTTCTGAAGGGTCAACTTTCTATTGATTAGTTATATCCAATGGACACAGAAATATATCTACTGTGTGCAGAGTGCAGTTGTTGGTCTTTAATGGAGTGAACGGCGGTTAATGAATATTTATTAATTTAATTAAAAAGTGTAACTAATTAATCTCGTATCACTGGAGCTTCTAATCTATAAGTTCATAAGGTCCATTTGCTAGGCCAATAAGGATTAAATGAGAATCAATTAATTTTGGATGAATTTGAATTATTCAAATTAATTAAAGGGAATTAATTGTATGAGATGCAATTAATATAATATATATGAATACGTTATAATATAAAGTCTAATGAGAGAGATAAATATTTGAATATGATTCAAATATTAATTATATAAATGGGATTCATATAAAACTATAGGTTAAAATTAATATGAATATGATTTATATGAAAATTATAGGTTATATGAGAGAAAAAAAAGTTAGGTTATATTATATATGATATAATATAAACTATATGTTATATTATATGGGATATAATATAAGGTTTATTTAAATATAATTAAAGGGAGTTATTTTACGTGATGAAGGGAGTTATATAAATAATTCCCCTCATCTCTCTCATATACAGGTTTATAGAGGGAGTTTGTAGTGGAATGATACGTACAATACACAGTGAATTCTTTATGCAAGAATTTCTTCCTTTCTGTGAAAATTTTCTCAAGATTTCTCTTCTTTCTCACCAAAGTTAACAAGACAAGTCGACAACTCTATCTTGATTCTCACCTTGAGAATAGTTAGGAAGTCATTTGTGGTGGTGTTCAAGAGTCCCTCGCTGCATTCATGAGAAGCAGAGGAGTTCGTGATTCCAGGAGATGTAAACGTGAAGATAGTTTTTCTTCAAGGTAAGTTTCTGGTCTTCCCTTCCTCTCTTTTAATTTAGGCAACATGCTTAGATAGAATATTGTTTATCCTCCTTTTGTATTATCTTCTCTGGTTTTATGTTTTGTTCCAAAAAGGAACCACCGATACAAGGCGATCAATCGCTTCCGCATCGGGAATTCGATTTTTTCATGACTCTTTTTGGAGCTTCTTATTTCAGAGTTTCCTTGGTAGAGCTTATCACATCTTCTTCCTCCACTTAATTTTCCTCCTCTGTTGGTTCCTTCAAGGGAGTTTTTTTACTCTAACCTCATAAGTGAAAAGGTCATCAAACTCCTCCTCTTCTACTACATGGCTCTTTCCCTCTCTTTGTTGGAAAGGTGTTGTGGTCGCATCAGACTCATCCGATTGCTTAGGATCCGTAACCTTGGCTTCTTATTGTGGCAAGACTAATGTCGCCACATTAGAGTTCTACTGGCACATCTCCTGTTGCTTTCCTCCGTGTTGACTCCCTAATTTTGAGTTCACTTCCCTACCGTTTCCATCCATGCCCCTTCTTCTTCCCCTTTTTTCCTTATCTGCACACTTAAGTGAAAAATTAGAAAGTTTAGCTTCTTAAATAAACTCCCTCGGAGATTTCCAGATCGAGGTGTTTCCTACGGTCATCTTAAATACCTCTTCTTTAGACAAAACCAGCCTAGACGAAGTTTATTTATGGAAGCAGAGAAAAACTTATAATCCTCTTTTTGGTTACAAAGTTAAAAAAAAAAAAAAAAAAACATGTACATTAGGGCTCATACTCATTCCAAATCAACAAGGGAAACTAAACTTTTTCCTTTGTTTACCATCTCTCCCTAATACGTCTTCACTCTTTGTCCATTAACCTTGAAGATGCGATTATTGTCTCGCAGTTCCATAGCACCATATGGGAATATTTTATGGATTGTGAATGGTCCTGACCATCTGGATTTCAGCTTTCATGGGAAGAGCAGCTTTAGCGCGAAATTAAATAACAATACATGTTGTCCTTCTTCGAACTTAATTGGCTTAATCTTTTGATCATGGTACCTTCTCATTTTCTATTTACTCAATTTGTTGTTCTCGTAAGCCTGATACCAAAGTTATTCCAGCTCATTCAACTGCACCATTCTCTTGTCATACTCCAAATCTAATGGTAAGTAACATGCTTTACAAAATATGATTTAGTATAGTGGCATTTTCAGGGGAGTTTTAAAAGTTGTTCGGTGAGCCCAAAGCGCTTCATCTTGTCTTAGTGACCAATCTTTTTTTTATGGATCCATCATCTTTTTGAGAATACTCTTGATTTGTCTATTTGAGAGTTCATCTAAGCCATTAACCTGGGGTGAAACGTTGTAGTTATTTGATGCTTTACATTGTATTTCTGCAATAGACTCACCATAACCTTATTGATGAAGTGGGTACCTTCATCGCTAATTAGTGCTCTCGACGTTCCATATCTATAGCAAATATTCTTCTAAAGGAATTTTTTCACAACTTTGGCATCATTTGAAATGGTTGTTACATCTTCAATCCATTTTGACATGTAATCCACCACCAATAGGATGTAAGAATTCTCAAAAGATGGTAAAAATGGCCTCATAAAGACTATTCCCCAAACATAAAAAATTTTCACTTCAAGAATATAATTCATTAGCATCTCACTTCGAGTTCTCAGATTCCCAATTCTCTAGCATTTGTCACACAGTTGAGTGAACTTATGAGCATCATTAAATAGTGTCGGCAAGAAATACTCATACCACAGCACTTTGACAGTTGTTTTTGTACCTACAAAATGACCTCCGTAAAGAGCTTTATGACATGCCTCCAAAATAGCGGATATTTCTTCTTCTGCAATGCAGCATCTCCAGATCTAGTATGGTCCCAATTTTAATAGATAGGGATCATCCCAATAATACTACTTGAAGAATGTTTTTCAACCTTTGGCTCGTGGCTTCTGGTGGGACAATTGCTGCTAGGTAGTTACCGTAGTCCGCATACCATGGAACATTGTCAATCGCTTACAACTGCTCATCAATGAAAGCATCTCGAACTTCATTTGATTCATTTGCCTTTCTCTTTAGTCTTGACAAATGATCAGCGACTTGATTTTCCATCTCCTTTTTATCCACTATTTTTAGGTCAAACTCTTGTAAGAACAGTATTCATCTAATTAGTCTTGGTTTGGTGTCCTTCTTTGTGAGTAAATGCTTTAATGTCGAAAGGTCGGTGTGGATGATGACTTTGGTCCTTAGTAAATAAGACCTAAATTTTTCAAAACCAAATAGCACTGTTAACAGCTCCTTCTATGTGGTAGTGTAATTTTCTTGGGCTTTATTCGCTATTTCACTTGCATAATAAACTAGATGAATGACTTTTCTGCACTAACACTGTGGTCACTTGCATCACACATTAGCTCCAACGATAATGACCAATTAGGTTCTGCCATGATAGGTGTTGTTGTCATTGTTTCATTCAACTTCATAAATGCTTATTCACACTCTTGATCAAACATAAATGACCTATCAACTTCCAACAATCTATGTAGGGGTCTTGAGATCTTCAAGAAGTTTTTTATGAATCTTCTATAAAAGATAGCATGTCTTGGGAATCTTCTCACATCTTTCACTGACGTGGAAACAGGGAGCATAGAGATAAGCTCAACCTTAGCTTTATCCACTTATTGTCCTTGTTGGGATATCTTATGCCCCACGACGATTCCCTCTATCATCAGAAGTACCAGATTCGTTTCCTTACAATGCTCCAACATTGCTCCAAATTCTTCAAATTAAGTGGCTATTTGATTACTTCTCAACACTAAAGCTCCATTGGATTATTAAATTAAGTGGCTAATTAAATTTATCAATACTAACTTTAAATTTCAACAAAAAAAATGCATAAATTAAATTGGTGTGAAGTGCAACATTACTTAAGCCATAAAGACATTAGGGCATCCACATTGTTGAACCCCTAAAGGAATTTAGCTCATGATAAATGACAAAATAAACATCTTTATTAAATCAAGAATCCTCGTTATAATGTAGTTCCATTGGTAGAAAGATGGAAAATAAAATAATTACAAAAATTAAATGGAAAATAAAGTTGAAAAATTACAACTCAAAAGAACTTTGGCAAATATTCAAGTTTTAAGTCTTTCCTTGAGATGATTCCCCCTTTTCAAGATCGTGTTTCAACACACAATTCCGTGGGAAGAGACATCCTAGAACCACTACGCCTTAGAGGAACTTCTGTTCTTAAGGCTACTGACTTGAAACGTTGAGAAGAAACTGAAGGAGATGCTATAGAAATGGCAGATTCTTCGAAGGTGGTGATAGGGGCGGCGATTGAGAGCTGATTCTTTAAAAGGAAGAGCTTATATCCCTTGTATAGGCACCAAAATGATTGGGGAAGGTCGAATTTCAAGCTCTAAACAATTTCCAATCAAAATCGAGTTGTTTAACTAATTAGAACATGAAAATCGGAATTGCTCTTGACCGGTTTAAAATCTATAAATTTAGGGCTCTCAAATGCAAACGCATCAGATGTAAAATTTGCAAAAATAGCCCCAAAACCTACTAAACTTAAATAGACCAGTTTAAAAACCACAAATAACAGTATTTAACCTCAAATATCTCCAGTGAACTCAATTTAGCAATCTAGTGCCAAAATTAGAGATAAATTCATGCACAAATCCATTTTTTCATAGTAAAGTACCCAAATAATAGCTCAAATTCATGCATTTCATGGCATGAATCAGCAGTCTATGTTCTAATTACTCCACCACAATATACTAAGATGGATACTGAAAGGAGGTTAGGAATATATGCTGGATTTGATTCCCCATCAATTATTAAATATCTAGAATCCTTGACGGATGATGTATTTACTGCACAATTTATTGATTGTCATTTTAATGAAACAAAATTTCTAACATTAAAGGGAGGAATCATAAAGTTGGAAAAAGAAATTACGTGGAATGCATGGTTATTGTCTCATGTAGATTCCCAAACAAATCAATGCGAACTTGAAATTCAAAAAATATTTCATTTGCAAAATATAGCAAATCAATTACCATATCATTTGTAGATGCCAAGAAAGTACTAAGTCACATAACTGCAAATGTCTCAAGTTGTCACTAATAAGTCTGGAATATGCCAGAAGCGTGGTAGACCAATGCGTTGCAAAGATAAAAAATTTCGAAAAAGAAAAATAGTCAATACTCAAAAAGACTTGGTTGAGGATGTAAATACCTATGAAGAAATTATTGACATGACTAGTGAGGAAGGTAAAATACCTAAAAATAATATTAAGATTTCAATCAACTATGTCATGACAGGAAAAAGACGGAATCAAACTAATGTAGTTATTGATAACATTTTTGCATCTAATGTTGCTCTTGATATTATATCTGAAAATGAGGATCCTTAACCAAAATTTGTTGAAGAATGTTGACATAGAAAATATTGGCCTTAGTGGAAAAGATGAAATCGAGACAGAATTAAACTCATTTTCAAAACGTCAGGTTATTAGACCAATAGTCTGAACACTAGAGATATCAAACTTGTGGGAAACAAATGGGTATTTGTAAGAAAAAAATTAAAATAATGAAACCACTGAAGGAACTCTATCAAAGAGACCCATGAGCGGAAGCAAGATCGTTCCAAATTCATTGTGATAGAATTACAAGCATTCACAAACATACAAGACAGTTATGCATCTTCTAACAAATTACGGCATGCTTCCATAAATTAAATACAAAGGAACAAGAGACATACCTTTGAAGAATGCTTCTTCTATTTTTCTCTCGCTCTCGTGAAGAACTGGAACTAGCAACCTCTCGCTGTCGCTGCAATCGTCTACCCAAATCTCTCATTGTCGCTTAGCACACGAACAGTCTTATCCACCAAAAAGCAGCCTCTTGGACACCAAAATTTAGTGACCTTGGTATTCTTAGAGTGAGAATCCAGGAGGTTGGGCTCTATTGAATTTGGTAGAGGGAAGGAGGAAACAACGATCGCACTCAACAACCAAGCGGGTGGGAGAATATAAAGACTATCGTATAGACTTGAGCTTGGCATTTAGTAAAGGTATACGATCGTTTAGTAGAACAGGGGTGATCGTTTACATAATCAGTTAGAGAATCTCGCTAAGGCGCTCGATCGTTTAGTAAAATATTACACGATCTTTTAGACAAATGTGCGTGTACACGATCGTTTAGACAAACATTTGAAGCTGTCTTGTTGTCTCTCGTGAGCTAAATGATTGGCAGTGTACTTGAATAACCCGATTCCTACAAAATGTAAACATTTTTCATTTTATCCTTCAGTTATGAAAACTGAATATAACCTCCCACTTTCACGCACGGTTAAGGAGAAATCACCAATAATTATCTCATAATTGTTTTAATTATAAATAAATATATTAACTTATCATATTATATTTATAACCTATAGTTTTAATATCACATCATATGTAACATTTAAACCATAGTCCTTTTCTTCTTTACTTGATATAAATCATGTTTACATCAAATTCCTCCAATTAATGTATCGCATACATCATGTCAACTATAACATATATAATTGAACCAGTTTAATCATATCATATATAATCAAACTCCCTCTTGTCAATTTAAACACTTCAAAATAACCCAAAAACTGATTCTCAACTTGAATCCATTGAACTACCAAGGGGACCTTATGGACCTATAGCTTGAAGCTCCAACCGTATGTGAATAGCTGACTAAACTCTTTCACCACAAGATCCACCATCTGTTAACTGTCGAACACTTCACTAAACACCGACACTGCACTCTTCTCACTACAGATATATTTCTGTGTCCATCAAATATAACCAGTCAACAGTACGATAACCTTTCACAGATGCTCGTAAGTACAGTTGGGCCAATTTACTGTTTTACCCCTGTAGTTACATCTAACTCCTTAAGTACAAAATCCCTCTAATGAACAATACACCATAGTCCTACTATGAGTTGACACTTCTCAAGCCATGAGAAGGTGTGTGGTGCCACATCGTTCAAGCCCCGGAATCAGCCTTTAAGGGAGCAATCTATCTACTTACCCCTGCTTCGGGGAAAGAGTGAATTTCTTCTTGTGTAGTTGAGTTTCCATCTCCCTAATCAGACGAATCCTCAAAGTGGTAGGTTTGAGTTGGCGATCTGGCCACTCGCACCCATACAAATCAAACGACCGCCCTCAAAGGCAGGAGTTCCCAACTCACTTAGGATTAAGGTCATGTTACCTATGGTCATTCTAGTGAAGTGAAGTCGCTGTCATGAACAACATTATATAACGAGACTAAACACTTCGTGGTCTGATCTTATACAAACTCCTTTGTATAGGACACCCCGCTCATATGTCTCCACATGAATGATTAGGATCAGACTATCTATAGCACGTCAAAATACTTGTAACTATCTACAAAACGGGCCGCATCCGTAGTGTCACCAGGATAAGGTTTCCCTTCTATATTCATATACTATAGACCATTTTGGTTATCACTTAAGGCATGATCCACTTGTATGTCTTTACATATATGCTTAAGTTACAACGGCAACTAGGGATCTTAGTTTATTGGTTTGCGGTAAAACAATTAAAACATCTCATTTTTCATAGACAATAGTGAAGAAAATGTCTCATATTATTACATCATAAGCATTTGTTCAATACGAGTGTTTAGGGCATCAACCCCAACAATCTCCCACTTGTCCTAAAGTGAGTAGGGTGTATATAACAATAAGTACAAATCAATAAGCGAGGGCACTAAGGCATAGAGTTCAAAAATCTCCGACTTGCCCTAGTCCAACTATGGGCAGTTTCGTAGACCCATGCTCTGAAGGTGACTCTAAAAAACTGTAGCCGTGAGAGCCTTCATAAACGGGTCAGTAAAGTTGTGCTCCGAAGCGATCTTCATGGCAATCACGTCCCCTAGATGCATTATCTCGCGAATGAGATGATACTTCCGCTCTATATGTTTGTTGCGCTTGTGACTCCTAGGCTCCTTGGAGTTAGCCATAGCACCACTATTATCACAATAGAGAGTGATGGGCCTAGAAATGTCTAGAACAACTTCCAGATCAGTCAGGAACTTTCGGAGCAAAATGGCCTCCTTAACAGCTTCATAAGGCGCTACATACTCAGCCTCCATCGTGGAGTCGGCAATGCACCCCTGCTTAGTGCTTCGTTATACTATAGCTCCTCCGTTAAGAGTGAACACTGAGCCTAAAGTTGATTTTCGAGAATCCTTATCAGTCTAAAAGTTAGAGTCTGTGTATCTAGTAAGGATCAAATCCTTAGATCCATACACAAGCATGTAGTCCCTCGTTCTTCGAAAATACTTGAGGATGTTCTTGACTGTGGTCCAGTAACTTTGTCCTGGATTAGACTAATATCTTTTGACAATCCCCACAGCGTAGTAAAAGTCTGGTCTAGTACACAGCATCGCATACATCAATTTGCGAACGACAGATGCATAGGGTACCCGTCTCATCTCCTCGACCACTTGAGGTGTCGTAGGACACATTTCCTTAGATAATGTAATACATGCCTGAAAGGTAGTAGGCCCCTTTTGGAGTTCTGCATCGAGTACTTGAGCAACATCTTGTCAATGTACGATACCTGCGACAGCGCTAGCACTTTGTTCTTTTGATCTCGAAAGATCTGAATACCAAGAACAAACTGAGTTTCTCCCAAATATTTCATTTGTAATTGGGTCGCTAGCCAGTTCTTAACTGATGTCAGTATACCCACATCATTCCTAATGAGTAGGATATCGTCTACATACAACACTAGGAAAACTACTGAACTGTTGATAATTTTCTTGTAGACACAAGGCCCATCAACATTTTGGTCAAAGCCGTATGATTTGATCGCAGTATCAAACCGAATGTTCCAAGATCGAGAGCCTGTTTCAGCCCATAAATGGACCGATTCAATTTGCAAACTTTTTGCTCTTGACTTTGGGCTATGAATCCCTCGAGTTACACCATATAAATGGTCTCCTCAAGATTACCATTCAGAAAAGCAGTCTTGATGTCCATTTGCCATATCTCATAGTCATAATATGAGGCAATGGACAAGATGATGTGGATAGACTTCAACATAGTAACAGGCGAGAAAGTATTCTCATAGTCGACTCCCTCCACCTAGGTATAACCCTTTGCCACAAGTCTAGCCTTGAAGGTTTGCACCTTTCCATCGGCACCGTATTTCCTCTTGTAGAACAATTTGTAACCTATAGGTTTTACACTATCAGGTTGATCTACAAGATCCCTTAATTAGTTGAACTACATCGACTGCATCTAGAGATGCATGGCTTTGACCCATTCATCCCGGTCAACATCCTCCATTGCCTTCTGATAAGACAACGGATCCTACTCCTTGCCATCGGCTACCATAGCCAGGAGTTTAGTGAAACCTATATAGCGAACAGGTGGGTTTGCAACCCTCCCACTACGTCGAGGTTCCCTCAACTCTTGACGTAGAACTGGCCTACCAGATGAACTTCCATCAATAACTCTTGCTAATGAAGCAAGCCCTTCAACAACTCTTGTTGAAGTTTCAGTAGTTTCGTCGGAAAGTCACGTAACACGATATTACCACATAGACTGTGCTTCCTCATAAGATCCTCCTCCAGGAAGGTAGCGTTCGTAGATACAAACACTCTGTTTTCCTTAGGATCATAAAAGTAACACTCTCGTGTACCTTTGGGGTAGCATATAAAGAGGCACAACCTCGATTGTGGTTCTAATTTCTATGGATTAGTCTCAAGCACATATGCTGGTTAACTCCATATGCGAAAGTGATGCAAACTAGCTTTACGCTCGCTCCACAACTCCAAAGGTGTTCTCGCAACACTCTTGGAAGGAACACATTTGAGGATATACACTGTAGTCTCCACTACAAAACTCTAAAACAAGTTCAGTAAGGAAGTGTAACTCATCATCGATCGAACCATATCCAACAAGGTCTTGTTTGTGCTCTCCGCTACACCATTATGCTGAAGTGTACCCGACACTGAGAGTTGATAAATGATTCCATGTTCTATCATTTAATACTGGAACCCCGAATCCAAAAACTCTCCACGCTGGTCCGATCGAAGTGTTTTAATCCGTCTATCCAATGCATTTTCTACTTCAGCCTTAAACTCTCTGAACTTTTCAAAGGATTCAGACTTCCTTTGCATCAAATAAACATACTCATACCGAGAGTAATCATCAATAAAAGTGATGAAATACTCATAGCCTCCCCTGGCTCGCACATTTATCGGACCACAAAGGTCAGAATGAACTAACTCTAGAGACTTTTTTGCTCGATAACCTTTTCCAATAAAAGGTCTTTTAGTCATCTTGCCGTCAAGGCATGATTCGCACACCAATAAAGAAATTTCCTCTAACTCGCTTAAAATTCCATTCTTCACCAATCTCTCAATCCTATTGAGATTAATGTACCCTAATCGAAGGTGCCAAAGATGGGCATTTTCCTTGGGAGAAACCTTTAGTATTTTATTTTGAGTTACGACAGTTTTAAACATCTTTATGTTATGGAGGTAACTTGTTGCTAACCACCTTAGCACATACAAGTTGTTTTTCAGTTTTGCTGAATAAATCTCAACACCATCTTTATGAATAAATACTTTAATCAAATCAAAATAAAAAGTATATTTAAATTGTATCAGAAACTTTACAGAAGTTAAGTTCCTCTTTAACTCGGGAACTACATAAACATCATTCAAAATGATAAACTTATTCTATAAAATCAATTGGAGTCCTCCCACTGCCATAGCTGAGACGACGTGTTTGGTGCCTACTTGCATCGTCATCTCTCTAGCCTCAAGTTGTCATCGGGATCTAATCCCATGAAAAGAAGAACAAACGTGATTAGTAGCCCCAGAGTCAATAACCCAGGCATAATCATCATTCTCCACAAAACAAGTTTCCAAAACATGATAATCTAGTCTTTGTTTGACTCTTAACGTTTAATGAAGAATTCATTCATCGTTTAGCTATTGTGCCAACCCATTACATTAATAAAGTCTTTTTAGGAATCAATATCCTAACAAATTGATATCAGAGCAACCACCTGGGCAAGCATGGCTCAGAAATGTTTTGAAGAGAAACTGGAGTTACTAGACCAAGAGATCTCTAGACTCGGAGTCAAAATGCAAATTACCTACCAAGAGGAGAATTTGGCGTCGATGTCAAAAAGCATTGAGCGATTAGGATTGCAGGCAAAGAAACATCAACAGATGCTCATTTCCTATGTTACGGAAATGGCCAAGGGAAAGGCAAAGGTGACAGAGGAGGCAGAAGGACCGAATACCAATAATGTGTGTGGAACAAATAGTTCAGTGAAAGAAACCAGGGAAGATGCGATTTGCGACCGAAGTAAATTCAAGAAAGTTGAAATGCCGGTATTTAGTGAAAGTGATCTAGATGCGTGGTTATTCAGAGCAGACCACTATTTTCAAATTCATAAGTTGATTGAATCTAAGAAGATGACGGTGGCGGTTATGAGTTTCAACGGCGCCGCATTAGATTGGTACCGATCGAAGGAAGGCAGAGAGTCGTTCAAAGATTGGGAAGACTTTAAGAAAAGGATGTTAATCCGATTACGATCTTTAAGAGAGGGATCAATTTATGAAAGATTCTTGGCTATTAAACAAGAAACGACTATGGAGGCATATTGAAATCTGTTCGATAAGTTAGTAGCGCCGTTGCCTCATCTGCCGAACAAAGTTCTAGAAGAGACATTCATGAATGGTTTGGCATCGTGGATAAAATCTGAAGTTAAGTGTTGGGATCCCACCGGGTTAGCACAAATGATGTCGTTGGCACAGCGTGTTGAAGATAAAGAAAATGAGCAGGTCGAAGCGGATTGAGCGCGAACATAGAAAAAATGGGTAAGACAGTAGGCGGAAGTGAACCAAAAGAGGGAGGGAAGAT
>NW_028325729.1:0-16508 GCF_027475165.1 Benincasa hispida
CAAAGTCATTTAGTAACCCTTTCAACCACAGGCCTTCTTTTACAGCTTCGGACAAAGCTATAAACTCTGCTTCTATTGTGGATAAGGCCACAACCGATTGTAGGCTAGCTTACCAACTTATCAGGTTTTTTCCCTATAGAAATATATACCCTAATAAAGAGCGTCTTCTGTCTAGATCTCCAGCATAGTCTGCATCCACATATCCATAGATTTCATCATTAGAAGGATCATTTAGTTTGTATAGAATTCAGGCTCCTTTGAAGGAGCATAGATATCTAAGTATCCATTTGATAGCTTCCTAATGATGTTTTCCCAGATTGGACATATACCTATTGACCAAGCTTGTAGCATAAGATAGATCAGGCCTTGCTGATGTCATTAGATACATTAAGAATCCCACTGCCTGGGAGTAGGCTACTGACTTTATGAAGTTTATGTGGTCTTCATCAGTAGCCTTAGGACTATTAGGTGCTGAGAGTTTGAAATGGTGTGTAAGAGAGGTAATAATAGGCTTTGCATCACTCATTTTAAATCTTTGTAGAATTTTATCAAAATAGTCAGATTGACTTATGTAAAGTCTATCATGGTTTCTATCCCTGTTTATTTCAACTCTTAAGATTCTTCTTGATTCTCCTAGGTCTTTCATGTCAAACTCTTTCTTTAGATGAGTCTTGACTTGACTGAGAACTTTCTTAGAACTCTCTGTAAGTAACATATCCTCTACATATAGGAGTAGATATACAACTTCTGTTGAGATTGGTGTCCTAATTCTCTCGGAGTCCGTTGTTTGTAATGATACATGTTGTTTGATGAATAAAATAAATGTTATTTCATTCTGGCATTTACTCATATCCAATAAACAAAGCTCCTTGATTATCTTATGTGAACTTAAGCATGTATATGTGATATACAACTGGATCATGACTTAAGTGATAACCTAAATAGGTCTGTAGTATAAGGATTAAGGTAGGATACTTGATTCTGGTGATACTATGGATACGGCCCGCTTTGTAGAGGTTTGCAAGTGTTGTAAACTACTACAGATGGTAGATCCTGACCATTCATGTGGAGATGTGCGAGCGGGGTGTCCTATACAAAGAGTTTGTATAAGACCAAACCATGAGATGACTAGACTTTGTATATAATGTCGTTGATACTAGAGACTTACATCTCACCTAAACCACCATAGGTGACACGACCTCAATCTTGAGTGTTTTGGAAACTTCTGCCTTTGAGGGCGGTCCTTTGATTAGTATGGGTGAAAGTGGCCAGATTGTCAACTCAACATGCCTACCTTTTTAGGGACTTGTCTGATTTGGGAGCTGAGAACTGAATCCACAAGATGGAATTCACTCCTTTCTCGAAGCAGGGATAAGTAAAGAGATTGCTCCCTTAAAGATTGATTCTCGGGCTTGAACATAGTGGCCACAGCTTCTTTTTGGAAGAGAGGACTTTGTCATAGTAGAACTATGACTTATGTTCATTAGAAAGATCAATGGTACTTAAAGAGTTAGATGTAACTACAAGGACATAACGGTTATTGGCTGAGCTGTACTTACGAGCGATCTGTGAAGAGTCGTCACACTGCTGATTGGTTAAGATGGAGTGCTTGGCAGTTAACGGATGGTGGATCCCGTGACTAAAGGTTTTAGTCAGTTATTCACGTACCGTTGGAGCTTCGAGTTACAGGTCCATGAGGTCCCCTTAGTAGCTTAATGGATTCAGTTGTGGATCAATTCTTGGTATTAATTTGAAATGTTCAAATTGACAAAAGGTAATTTGATTATATATGATATGATCGGTATGATGTATGAGATACAACTAGTGGAGGATTAATGTAAATGAGATTATATTAAGTACCATCGAATAGAAAAAGAGCTATGGTTTATATGTTTCATGAGATTAAATATTAAAACTATAGATTATAAATATAGTAAGATAAGTTGGTTATCATTTATATTTATATAATATTAATTATTGGATAATTAAATCTTTTTCTCTAATAACCAATTGAGTGTGGGGTTAATGGTGGTTTCATGGTAACCGTGAAATAAAAGAAAAATTATTTTTCTAATTTTAGTCAGTTTTTTGGCAAAATTGTGTTTTGAGATTTTCTCTCCCGAAAAATAATCTCACGAAAGTTGTCAAGTAAATAGGATTTACTAAGCGACAACTTGGACCAAGGTAAACGATCGTGTAATGTTTATAAGCAACAGACGCGTAGCTAAACGATGAGTTAAATAATCGCTTAGCTTTTGCTAGACGATCGCTTAGCTTTTGCTAAACGATTGGGCATCAACCTATACGATAGGTTCTATCTTCTCCCACTTACTCAATTGTTTACACGATTGTTGTGTCCTCCGTTCATCTGCCTCAAACCAAGTCTATACAGAGCCCACCCTCTGGATTCTCACACCGAGAATACCAAGGTAGCCTTCTTGGTGGTGTCATACTCAAATCGACACCGACAAGGTTCTGTGGAGGTCGTTCATGTTGTTGAGGTGTTCATGACCGAGGCGATTGCTGAGTTCGAGTGTGCGGTGTTCATGTTGCGTAGCGATCGTGTTGGACAAGTGTTCGGGTGTTGCTATGTTCGAGTGTTCGTGATCAAGGAGTATCAGCGATGAGTCTACAAATGTCTGTAGATTTCTCCTTGATTATTTGTACTATCATGCTGTAATTTCTGTAATAAATGCATAACCATATGTTTCTGTTTTCAATTGTAATTTGTAAAGTTCATATATGATTGTAATTTAGAATGATCTTTCCGCTGCTCATGGAAATCCTCGTGATCGATTTCCTCCAACTTCTTCAAAGCTCTTGGTGTTTGTATACACACACCAATCATAGGAACTTCTTTTGAACCCTACTTTGGAGACCACCTCATTAAATCTGTCATACTAGCACCTAGGAGACTGCTTGAGTCCATAGATTGATTTGTTATGAAGATACACTAGCTCTTCTTCTCCCTTCTTCACATATCCCTGAGGCTGCTTCATATAGATGGTTTCATTCAAATAATCATGTAGGAAAACAGTCTTCACATCCAATTAGTCTAACTCCATGTCCTTCTGTACAACTAATGAGAGGAGTAGCCTAATGGATATTTGTTTCACAATAGGGGAGAACACCTCAGTATAATCCATGCCTTCTTTCTATATGCACCTCTTTGCAACAAGCCTTGTCTTGACTCTAGACTTTTAGACTCCATGAATCTCTTTTTTAAATTTATATATCCACTTACATAAGATAGGTTTGTACCCTTTAGGTAAGGGAACTAGCTTCCAGGTGTCATTAAGGTTGAGAGACCTCATCTCATCATTCATGGCCTCAATCATTGTCTAGCATCAGGGCTATTAGTAGCTTCTTCAAAACTTGTAGGCTCATTGTTGCTTAATGAAATGGCAACACTTAAAGTAACACTGGCATAATCTAGCTTTGAATATTTAGTTAGGGGAACAATTAATCTTCTTGTCCTATCGCTTGCTATGGAATAATTATGTAGGTCTTCTTGTGTCTCTTCTTGTTCACTATACACATTTTCATCGGCCTCTACTGTGTCTTCACTTTCAGATTCTAGGTTCTGTTGTGAAGTGGAGGTTTCTAGATCATTCTGTGGCTCCACCTCAAACCTTGTACTGCTGGTTTTTGACATAGTTGTAGGTAGTTGTTCTATTAACATATACATCTCATTTTCTCCAAAAACGATGTCCTTACTATTGATACACCTCTTCTCAATAGGATGCCACAACCTGTACCCTTTTACTCCAACCTAAAAATATACAGTTAACAGCCCTTGGTTTCAACCTTGGCTTTGATGCACGTACCCTACACTCCCAAATATCTTTAAATGTTCCATCTTGGGAGGGTGACCTGTCCACTTTTCTTCTGGTGTTTTTAACTCAATATAGTGATGTGGACATCTGTTTAGGGTGTATATCGTGAAGGAAACTGCTTCTGCCCAATATTTCTCAAGCAAGAGAGCATTCAAAAGCTGACACCTTACTCTTTCTAACACAGTCCTGTTAAGCCTTTCAGCTATTCCATTTTGCTGAGATGTATACCTCACTGTCTTATGTCTCATAATTCCATTTTTCCTGCAATACAAGTTAAACTCTTCTCCACGAAACTCTAATCCATTATCAGTCCTTAAGTGTTTAATGTGTTTAGAGGTTTTTTTTTTTTTTAATCAAATTTTCCAAAAACCTCATCTTTAAAAAGTATACCCAGCTCTTTCTTGAAAAAATCCAACAAAGGAAAGGAAATCACTTGCTTCACTTAGTGGGGGAGAGTGAGCTAGACCCCATAAGTCTGAATGCACATACTCAAGTATTTCCTTGGTAGTATGTTGCCCCTTTCGGAAGCTTTGCCTGATTGTCTTTCCAAGTATGCAGTGTTCACAAAATTTCAGGTTATTTCCAACCCCTTTAGAAAGAATGCCCTATTTTGATAGGACTTGCAACCCCTCCACACTGATGTGAGATAGTCTTTTGTGCCAAAGTTTACCTTTTATAGGATCTTCATCTGAGCCTATTAAAGCTTATTGTGTCATCTGTGAAGGAAATCAGACATGAGGATTTCCATGAGCAGCGAAATTATCGTTCCAAATTTCGTTCGAAATTGAACACTAACAATTATAATCAAGAAACGGAAACTAACAGGTCATGTACAATACAAAATTACAGCATGCTTTCAGATAAGATCAAGGGATAAAGTATCATACCTTTGAAGACTCATTCTTCAAACTCCCTCGATCACAAACGCTCGATTAGTCTCCAAAACAGCAATACATAAATGCTCGAACACAGCGACCACAACACAACACGATCAACAGCAACCACCACACGAACAGCACAAACACACAACGAACGGCCTTCAAAACCTCGAACTCAGTCGAGTTGAGTGAGGACACCACCACAATGGTTACCTTGGTATTCTCGGTGTGAGAATCCAGTGGGCTCTGTGTGAGAGGAAGAGACCGGAGGAACAACAATCGTGTAGATGATTGAGCAAGTGGGAGATGAGAAGTGTATATCGTATAGATGAATGCTCAATTGTGTAGAAGAAGGCAGTCTATCGTACAGATAATGAATGCTCAATCTTGTAGAAAAAGGCAGCCTATCGTATAGATAACGCCCTACGATCGTTTAGCTACGACCAGCTAAGTGAACTATCATATAGTAACACTCCACGATTGTTTAGTCTCTCTACTAGCTATCGTTTAGTGAAACGATTCCATTTGATAGCAATCCGTGAGTTCCTTTCTAAATTAAGCAACTCTTCTAAATTTAGGAAAACATTTTTCCTTTTATCTCACGGTTACTATAAAACCACCAATAACCTCCCATTCAATTAGTTATTAGAGAAAAAGAGATAATTATCCAATAATTAATATTATTATAAATATATATGATAACTGACTTACCATATTATATTTATAACCTATAGTTTTAATATTTCATCTCATGTAACATATAAACCATAACTCTTTTTCTATTTATGGTACTTAATGTAAATCACATTTACATTAATCCTCCACTTGATGTATCTCATACATCACACCGATTATATCATATATAATCGAATTTTCTCTTGTCAATTTGAACATTTCAAATCAACCCCAAGAACTGATTTTCAACTTGAATCCATTGAGCTATCAAGGGGACCTTATGAACCTGCAGCTTGAAGCTCCAACGGTATGTGAATTACTGACTAAACTCTTTAGTCACGGGATCCGCCATCTGTTAACTGTTAGGCACTTCACTAAAGACCGATAGTTGCATTCTCCTTACTACAGATATATTTTGTGTCCATATCAACCAATCAACAGTGCGGTAACCTCTCACAGATCGCTCATAAGTATAGTTGGGCCAATATACCGTTATGCCCCTGTAATTACATCTAACTCCTTAAGTACCACTAATCCCTCTAATGAACATAAGTCATAGTCCTACTATGCTTGAGTCCTCTCTTTCAAAGAGAAGCTGTGGCCACTATGTTCAAGACCCAGAATCAGCCCTTAAGGAAACAATCTATCTACTTATCCCTACTTCAGGGAAAGAGCGAATTCCATCTTGTGTAATTGAGTTCTCAACTCCCAAATCAGACAAATCCCCAAAAAGGTAGGCATGTTGAGTTGGTAATTTAGCCACTCTCACTCATACTAATCAAAGGATCGCCCTCAAAGGCAGGAGTCCCCAAAATACTCAGGATTGAGGTCATGTCACCTATGGTTGTTTAGGTGAGATGTAAGTCTTAAGTATCAACGGCGTTATATAAAGAGACTAGTCATCTCGTGGTCTGGTTTTATACAAACTCTTTGTATAGGACATCCTCGCTCGCATGTCTCCACGTGAATAGTAAGGATCAACCATCTTAGTAGTTCATAATACTTGTAAACCTCTACAAAGCAGGCCGTATCCATAGTGTCACAAGGATCAGATATCCCTCCTTAATTCTTATACTACAAACCTTTTTAGATTATCACTTAAGGCATGATCCACTTTTAGATCTCATATACATGCTTAAGTTTACATACAATAACCATGAAGCTTTGTTTATTGGATATGAGTAAATGCAAAATAAAATAACTCTTATTTTATTCATAATAATGTGTACAGTTTACAAACTACGAGACTCCTGGAGAATTAGGACACCAATCCCAACAATCTGAACATCTTTGATGACATACAATCTATTTATTTTTGTAGCCAATAAGACAATCTTTGAGTCTTTAATTATCTCAAAAGTGCCTCCAACCCCTCTATATTCACATCCAATAGAGTCAAACATCCCCAATGACAGGAGACTTCCCTTCAAAGTAGGAACATGCCTCACCTTCCTAATAAGCTTCACTGTGCCATCTTGCATTTTTAAGTAAACAGAACCAATGCCAACAGCCTTACATGTATTGTTATTTCTCATGTAGATCAGTAGCCCATCCCACTTCTTGTAGGTACAGAACCATCCTTTAGATGATGTCATATGGACTGAACTATTAGGGTTGATGCCTTAAATCTCGTAGGGTCCTATAATTTGTAAACCTTGTACGAACAAACTTGTATGTGATTTATAATATATGATATTTTATTCACTCTGTCTATGAAATATATGATATTTTAGTTGTATTAACCACAAACCAATAAACTAACATCCATGATTATCGTTGTAACTTAAACATGTATGTGGAGATATACAGGTGGATCATATTTAAGTGATAACCTAAATGGTCTGTAGTATATAGATAAAGTTGGGTACCTTATCCTGGTAACACTACGTGTATGGCCCACTTTGTAGGTGTTACAAATATTGTAAAGTGCTACAAATGATCTGATCCTTATCGTTCATGTATTAAACATACGAGCGGGGATATTCTATATAAAGGAGTCTGTATAAGACCGGACCACGAAATTCTTAGTCTCATTATACAATGTCATTCATAATAAAGACTTTCATTTCACTAGGATGACCATAGGTAACATAACTTTAATCCTGAGTGAGTTGTGAACTCCTACCTATGAGGGCAATCCTTTGATTTGTATGGGTGAGAGTGGCTAGATCATCAACTCAACAAGCCTACCATTTTGGGAATTAGTCTGATTGGGGAGCTGGGTACTCAGCTACACAAGATGAAATTCACTCATTCCCCAAAGCAGGGGTAAGTAGATAAATTGCTCCCTTAAGGGCTGATTTCAGGTCTTGAACAATGTAACGCCACACTCTCTCCTTGCTTGAGAGGGGTTTTAGCCATAGTGGTCTATGATCTATTGTTCATTAGAGGAATCGGTGGTACTTAAGGAGTTAGATGTAACTACAGGAGCAAAACCGTAATTTGGCCCAACTATACTTACGAACAATTTGAGAAGGGTCATCGTACTGTTAATTAGTTATATCCAATGGACACAGAAATATATCTATAGTGCGAAGAGTGCAGTTGTTGGTCTTTAATGGAGTGCCCGACAGTTAACGAATGGTGGATAATGTAATTAAAGAGTTTAATTAATTATTTGCGTACCGTTAGAGTTTCAAGTTACATTAGGTCCCCTTGGTAGCTCAAAAGGATTTAGTTGAGAATTAGTTTTTGGGTTAATTTGAAATGTTCAAATTAATAAGAGGGAATTTAATTATATTTGATATAATTAAATTGATTCAATTATATATGATATAACTGATATAATGTATTTAATACATTAATATTTAATTGGAGAAATAAATATTTGAATTTGATTCAAATATATTTTCTATGAATAAGATTCATAGTTGTTAAATTTAATATAAATATGATTTATATTAAATACCATAAAATAGAGAAAAAAAATCTATAGTTTATATTGTATATGATGCAATATTAAAACTATAGGTTATAAATATAATATGATAAGTTAGTTATCATATTTATTTATAATTTTAATTATTTAGATAACTAATCCCTTTTTCTCTCTAACCAACTTAGTGGGTGGTTAAGTGGTTTTGTGGCAAATTGGGATAAATAATATAAGATTTTATTTTTTCCATAGATGATCTAGACAATAAAAACACAGAGGATATACAATAGACTTTTAGATATACACGATTGAAGAACTTTCCTATACGATAGTGTTGTTCTTCCTCAATCGTCTTCCTCCTCCAAACTCACAAACTCCCTCCTAACGAAAATAGCCAAAGCCCATCACTCCTAGGTTCTTGAAAACCAAGTGGTTGTGTCTTCCCCTTTTGATTCGAGTTTTGTTGCTGTTTGGAGAGTTCGTGATTGTTCGAAGTGTTCTCAACAGTTCAAGGGTTGTACAAGAAGAAGTGTTCTTCAAAGGTATAATTACTTGAACCCTTTTATAGTTTAAAAGCATGCTGTAATTTTATTAAGATGCATAATCTGTATATTTTACTGTAAGTGTTTGTTTTCAATTGAAATGGGATTTGGACGATCCGCTTTCGCTCATAGGTTCTCAATAAAACGAGATCTTTCATGAACACCCAGAGTCTATAACCCAGCCTTGGATCTCCATAGTATTCTGGTTTGCACATTCATCAATTGCTGCCAAAGCATCTGTATATACAAAGGAATTTCTCCCACTACTACCTCTATCTGTTTCCCACCTATTTTCTTTTGATTTAGCTTCCTCTTCAAAGAATAACAATCTTTCTTCATGTGTCCCAACTTGTGGCAAAAATGACACTTGATTTTAGATCTATCATCTTTATTCTGCTTCTTCTTCCCAGCATTATTTGTCTTTGTCTTTGAAAATAGTCCTTCTCCCCTTTGTTGATCCTTCTTACTCATTTGTAATTCAAGTTCCCTCACTCTGACTACTGAAATTTTTATCTCTATTGTGATCTTTTCTCTTCCATACTTCATTGTTATCTTAACATCTTTAAAAGAGTCTGGTAGAGAATTTAATAGGATAAAGGCCTCATTTTCTTCTCCTATATTATCTTCCACTGACCTAAATTCAGAAGATAAGCTCTTGAATTCATTTAGATTTTCAATGAGTGATTTTGCTGCATCCATTCTATAGGTAAAAAAAAACATTTTCCTAAAGAAAGCTTTATTTGGAAGGTCTTTGTTAAAATAAATCTCGTTTAGCCTACTCCAAAGATCATAGATAGCCTTCTTATCAACAATTTGCCTTAAAACACTGTCAGTAACATTTAGAATGATGGTTCCATATGCATTTACCTCCATAGTCTCTATTTTTGTATCTACTAGGCTAGCTGAGAGCTTTGTAGGATTTGTAATAGCCAATAAAGCCTTTTGTTGTCCTAATACTACCTTGATTTTTGCCTTCCACAACTCAAAATATGATTTTCCAGCAAAATTTTCAATTTCAAACCTTGTTGCAGCTATTCTTGAATTTCAAGATTAATTATCTCTAATCTTTGTTCTGCAAAAATTCAAATCTTGAACTAATCTTAGGTTGTTCTTGACTCTGATACCACTTGTAGGCCTAATCAAAATGACCCAGCCCAAAAGGTTTTGAAGGAAATAGCCCAAATACCTTCGGATAGTGGGATTAAGAAAGAATGGTTGCCACTTTGGTTCCTTGCCACGTATCAACAGAAGACAAAGAATGCCTTTCAGCTCGTCAATCAATTCTGAGGGAAAACATGGTGGTTTCGAAGGAGACTTTGTCTCTCTTCAGTTCTTCAGGGTTTCGAATGGAAGACCATTGATTCTGAGCTTCAATCCTTCAGAATCTGACCTGCAGGGTTTCGAATGGAAGACCATTGATTCTGAACTTCAATCCTTCAGAATCTGACCTGCATGTATCGATGCTCAATTGAATAAAGTAAAGGAAGACAAGAAGAAGGAAAAAGAAGAAGAAAGAACACTCGAGTTAAGTGGTTCGGCCAAAGAAGCCTACGTCCACTGTACAAGGGAGGGTAACACTTTATTGCTTTTCTTTTGTAGAGATTTAAAGAAGATTAACTCTCTTTTTCTGACTGCCTTAATTCCTTTTATATGTCGATTTTCATTACAAAGATAAGAGCTTAAGTGAGTTGTTGGTTACAACTGAAAACAGAAAAATTACGTATAAGTTTTCTATTTTTAATAACATATAGAGACTTGATTGTTCAATTTGGAATTCATAAATCAATCTGATCAAAATTTAGGTACCAAAAATATAATTTTTTTAAATAAAAAAAATAGAGAAAAAATGTTATCTCTAACCCTACATGTACCAAATCTAAACTTTTAACTTTGAATTTCATCACATTGTAACTAAAATTTGGATAAGAATGAAAATATTTACCTTGTACTTAACCATGCACTACAATCAAAATGTATAAAGAATTTCTACCTTAAACTAGTGTAATTGTGATTTTTACATTCATATTATAATTTTTTGTTTGAAAAGTGAGAATATTTTCTAATATTTTATGCAATCTATAAATTATATTAAAAATATTTATTTGGATTGAATTTTATGAAACTATAGTTAGAGAAAAACAATATTAAGGTTAATCTATACTATCTAAAATGGGGTTAGGAGAGAAACTTTTGATTTCATTTTCCTCTCATGCTCTTTTTAGTTGATGGTTATAAAGATATTTGAGGTAATTTCACACTTAAATTATTAAATAAATTTTGTTCCTTTTTTTTTTTTTTTTTTTTTTGTCTTTCACATTAAATGATTTTCAAAAAATAAAAAGTAAACTTCATCTATAATAAATGTTAAAAGTTCAAAAAAAAAAACATTAAAAAACTTCTTACTTGAAAAAAAAAAATCAGATTTTCTAAAATTGAGTCCAAATCACAAATATAAATTATTTTTTTAAGATCAAAATCGGATAATATATATATATATATATATATATAAAGGGTCATGGGGAAAAACTTTTAAATAAATGGAAATTTCTTTCATGGGAGAAACTAATAAAGGGAATTTTTGAAAAAAAAAATCATATTTTATCTCTAATATCTACCTCACATTAAATAAAGAAAAAAAAATTAAAAATCACGTTTTATCCTCTAATCTCTTATTAACAAACTTTTTATTAAAAAAAACCACATTTGATTTCTAATAATCTCAACTTCATATTAAATAAAGGAATTTAAAAAAAATAAATCAAATTATGATTTGAGATTTAAATTTTTTTTCTAAATTTAACCTCTCATTTTCCGTCAAGATATATCCTCACCCTTTTCGTTTTTTCTTTCTTTTTTTTTTTAAATTTTATTAACCGGTTTTCTCTAAGTTCTTTACTTTCTTCTTTTTTAGAAATTTTGTTGTAGGTAATTTTTTAAGGAAAATTCTTATAAATAGAAAAATCTCAAAAATATTTACATTTTATAGTAAAAAGTTAAAAAAAAAATACTTTTGGAACTTTTTGTTATAAAGTGTAAATATTTTTTTTATATTTAAAAGGGCCTTTTTTTAATTTCGTTAGTAGCAACGTCCAATGTTTCTTTTCTTTATTCTTTAAAGAATTTAATTTCTCTATTTCAAGTATCTCATCTATCTTCTATAAGAAGATATCACCTCTCTCTCTTTCTTTTTTTTTTTTTTTTGTTTAACATATGTCTTTTTTTTCAATTTTTTTTTCACTTTTAAATTTTGTTAAAACATATAGAGTTATTTAATGTAACCATTTGTATATGCTTTTGTAGTTTTGTTCTATACATGTAGATCCTCGCACATTGGAGAAGGAAAGAAAAGACATAACTTTTGAAGTTTAAGAAATTTCTTAAAGTTCAGGCAATCTAGAGGTCGTCAAAGTGATGGAGGAGAGTGATTGTTCTGATGTTTTTGTAGTTTCTTTTTCACATTTCAATTTTTGTAAATGCGCATCAATGAGTTTAGGGATTTATAATAACTTTTACCATTTTTACATGCTTTTATTCTTTTTTCTCTTTTCGAATTTGTTGTAAGTACACACCAATGCATCTTTGTATACTTGTGAAATAATTTATAAAATCAAGGAGGAAGATCATTGTAAATTTATGAAAAATAATAAATTTTTAGAGTTTTTATATGCATAAAAAATATAATAATATTTTTTGGTTTAAATTAAAATTTGGGAAAAGATAAAAAAATAAGAGCATAATCAAATTTTTTGACTAAATTTTTTAATAAAAAATAGAAATTTATAATATTTTTATTTAAATTAAAGTTAAAACTAAGAGAATAATCAAATCATCCCATTCAAAATAAATAAAATATAGAAAAATAAAATGGTATAGTTGAACGTAAAAATAGAATAATTAAGAAAATGATCGATGCTATGCTTTTAAGTTCTGGATTATCTGACAATATGTGGGGAGAAGTTGCAGTTTCTATCTATTTCATTCTTAACAGGGTTCCTCACAAAAAGCTAGATAAAACGACATACGAATTGTGGAGAGGTTACACACCTAGTCTCAGCTACTTGAAAGTGTAGGGGTGCTTGGCTAAGGTAGCTTATCCTGTGTTCAAAAAACCTATAGTAGGATCTAAAACCTTTGACTGTATTTCATTGATTATACCCATAATAGTGATGCATATAGATTTATATACCAAAGGGATAAATCAATATGTGAATATAGGGATGCTGAATTTTTTTATCATATATTTCTCATGATCAAAGTAGATAATAAATCAATTAAAATATATAACAGTGATTACCTTCTTCTGACAGCATGCATGAAATTGAACTAGGAAAAATTTTGATAATATGCATGAACTTGAACCTAGAAGAAGTAAAAAACAAAGAATTCAAAAGAATTTTGGTCTTGGTTTCTTAACTACCTTCTTAGTAGAAAGATCATATGATATAGATAATCAATTTTCATGCTTGTACCTAATCGATGAGGATCCCAAAACCTACCAAGAGGCCTTAAGTTCTGTAGATTCAAGCTTATGGAAAGAAGCAATTAAGAGCGAATTAGATTCACTAACCATGAATCAAACTTGGGACTTGGTAAATTTCTTTGTTCATTATCTGAGGATTTCACCCATACAGCTAGGTTTAGATCAAGGCTCTAATACCAATTGAGAGGGCCAACGACTCTCCAACTATCTTCACAATGGTATGATATTGTCTACTTCCCTAAAAGGTCTCATACCAATGTAGATAATTGTCCTCACTTATATATCTATGATCACTTCCTTCCGTAACAAACGTGGTAGTTTGTTCGTACTCCTAACAGTTTTGTGTAAAAAATACCCTTAACTTTTCAAAGTTTTAAAACATACCCTTAAACTAAAATAAATAAATAAAATAAAAAAATAAGGTTAAAAAATACTCTTACTATTATATGAACATAAATTGTAAATATCATCTTACTTCTTTATTTTCCCTCTTTTTCCATCCATCTCTTCTTCAATACCTTCTTTATTCCTCTTTTGTTAACGGTTTGATATTTGTTTATCTAAAAAATAATAAATGAATAAAAATGCACAATTCATTTATGGTAAATGGACTATATTAAGAAGAAAGAGAATAATGAAAGCACCAAAGAATTTTAGGACTTAAATGTTTAACAAAGTTGTACGTTAGTAGTTGAGTATGTGTTAATAGTCAAATAAATTTTTTTATTTGACTATTTATCGTTTAGTATATTTTAAGGCAAGATTAATTTTAATTTTGGAATTAACTTTAAAATTTAGTTTCTATTTTGGTTGCTGAGAAAATTGGTATAAGAACTGAAAAAAATAGGAGAATAATGAGAATATCTATATGGAAAAAAAAAATTGATGATATCTATATATTTTGTGAAATTTTATGTTCAAACTAAAAAAATCTCAGAAAAATCAATCATCATACTAATTGTAGGAACATTTTTAAACTTTTGTAAAAAGAATAGACTTATTTTCGTGATAAGGTATTAAAAAAAATTTGTTAAGAGTATTTGTTTTAACTTTTTTTTTTTTAAGTTTAAGTATATTTTTTAAATTTTTTAAAATTTGGAGATATTTTTTAAACAAAACAGTTTTCTACCAAAACTAACAGGGTATCTTTGAACTCTTTCTTAAAGTTTAATGATATATATATTTTTTAATTTTTGAAAGTTTAAAAGTATTTTTGACACAAACACAAAGTTTAGAGACATTTTTTTTATAAGAAAATGAGAATGTATTAAAGAGAAATGAAGCCAAAGAAAGTAAAAAAGAAAAATTAGAGAATATAATAAATTAGAAAGGGTATACAAATATTAAAGAAAAATGTTAAGATTAGAGTTGCAACAAAATTTTTTGAAAGAAAACAATCGGAGTAAAGTTTTTTAGAGAGAAAAATTAGAGATATGAGACCCAAAATTTTAAGATAATCAATAATTAGAAATTGACGTATAGGATCAATTATATTTTAAAATTTTGTATCCATAATATAGGTTTGTGTTAAAATTTTGTATCCATAATATATGTTTGTGTATACTTTCTATATAATTAAAAATCGTTTATTTTGTTACCACGATTTATAAGAGATGGTGTTAGGTGGATTGTTCTAGATCAAATGGGTAAGTTAAGGTTGTTTTGGAGGGTTTGTTAATAAATCAAAGGGAATTGTTGGCTCAAACCCACGTGCTCCCGACTTGTCGGGAATGTTATCCTTGTTAACAACAATATTGTTTTTTTTTTCTTAAATAGCATTTAAAATTGGAAGTAAGGAATAATGGTTTTTTTAATTACAATTGAGGGTAGGAGAATTTGAACTACATACCTCGTGATTTCTAGTACACTAATATATGAATTGAGTTATATTCGATTTGACAAAGTAGAGAAATAGTTGGTTATAGTGGTCTCGTCTAAAAAAAACTATTGTTTAAATATCATTTATTTGTTACCTTAATAACAATTTTATATACAATGAAATAATATTTTTAAAATTTTAAATTAAAACTTCAACCTTTCGAACTACCACGTATCTATTACATGTATTATGTATATATAAAAGTCATAAATTTTCAGAAAGGGGATGTCCTATCTATCAGAAAGAACACTTTTTTTTTTACTACCGACATGTTTAAATGTTATGATAAATGATAATTAATAAATTGGTGAAAAATGTTAGGGTCATTTTGAAATATAAAAAAAATAAAATAAAATATTTATAAAATATAGCAAAATTTGAAAACTATCAATGATAGACGCTGATAGGTATTGATAGACTTCTATCATTATCTATCAGGGATATTGATAGACACTGATAGAAGCGTTTATCATTGATAGTTCTAAAATTTTACTATATCTAGTAAATATTTTCAACAGTTTTACCATTTGAAATAATTTCTCAAAATGTTATATAAGGTAGTGAATAATGGGAAATTGTCCAAAATAATCTCTTTTAAGTTTTTAAATTACTAAAAATATCATACTTTAGGTAAAGTCGTTTAAAGGGTTTTATTGGGTCTTCTTGGACGAGATCGAGCCCGAGATTATGTTGTGAATGTTAGAAATTCAAATGATGCAATTTTGTGAAATGACGAAAATACCCCTGATTGAAAAAACTTTTATCTTTATGGACGTCCTCACTTTGTTCAAGTTCTCGCTTCACTCGCCTTTCACTCATTTCCACTGTTATTTGCATCATTAACACGGTTATCTACATTCTTAAGCTTCGTTTTGTAGAGCTATTCTACTATTTATGTTGTTTAGTTGGATACTTTAGTTTTAATTTAATGTTTGTATGGTGTCAATAAGTTGTCGAGATATCTGATAAATTTGAGTTATATAGTTGTTGTTTTTTTCCATATTTCGGTTTTTTTTGTTTATATATGTTGGCTTAAATCGATGATTTTCTAGAAATTTCATCTTATGATGCTTGAAATCCAATTGATTCTCAAGGATAATATAAATAATCTTGGACAAGATTACTGCATTTCCTCGAGATTACGTCCATATTTTTTGGGTCAATAGCATATATTTTAGAAACCAAACACTTTTATTAAAGAAAGTTATACATATATGCCTTCTTTTCGGGAATTTCTGCAAAGATGAGGTTGGGAGGTTTTCTAAATTTTTTGGTAGAAAAATTATTGGAAATGTTTATCACATCAAACTTGTAGAACAAACCAATCAGTGGTTTATAAAAGA
>NW_028325730.1:0-21536 GCF_027475165.1 Benincasa hispida
CAAATATGAAAATATCAATAGAAATATCGAGATGTCAACGAAAATTTAGTGTCTATTTGATAACGTTCCTGTTTTCTGTTTATGTTTCTCATTTTTAATAAACTGATCTGTTTGATAATCATTCATTTTCTTATTCTTAAAATTTGAAAAATGTTCCTAAAAATGGGATCAAAATTGAGGACTAAAAAGGTAATTTCTCCTGCTTCGTTTCTATTTTATTTAAAAGTTGTTTGACAAGTAAACTTGTCCAAATTACTACTTAACTTCATGGTATTGAAATCAAATCTCATGTGTGAGACTTATTTTATTTTATTTTTCTTTCTTTCTTTTTATTTCATTTTTCTCCCTCTATATATTTTTTTTGTATTTTTTATAATTATTTCTTTCTTTTATTTGTATTTATTTTCTTTTTTCTTTTTTATATCTATATGTTAATTTAATTTTAAATTTTAAATTTTTAAATATTTAAATTTATATATTATTTTGATTTCCAATTTTCAAATTTTCAATAGAGTTATTTTCAAATATAGGAAAATGAATCAAAATATTTACAAATATAGCAAATTTAATTTTGATTTTCAAATATTTAGATTTATATATTATTTTGATTTGCAAATTTCAAATTTTCAATAGAGTTGTTTTTCAGATATAAGAAAATGAACCAAAATATTTACAAATATAACAAAATTTCACTGTCTATCTACAATAGACCGTGATAGACTAATATTTGTATCTATCTATATCTTGATAAATACAAATAGTAGTCTATTGCAGATAAATGTGATATTTTGTTATTATTTGTAAATATTTTCCCCAATTTTGTCATTTAAAATAATTTTTCTTTTTCAATGTGTATATATAAATATTTTTAAATTTTGAATTTTAAATTTTGTAATATGAATTTTTATATGTATTTTTAATTTTTAATTTTTAATTTTTCTTACATATGACACCAATTATAATTTTACATTATATAAATTTTGTTTACTATAATATTCATTTAGGTTCATTTTAATATTTTTACAATCACAACATTTACATAATAATATAATTGAGTTAGATTTAAGTCTACATCATTTATTTGAAAGAAATGACTTGAATGAGAACATATGAATGATAAAAACAATTGTATTATTGTTATTAATCTTACATCGAGACTTATGTGTATTTGAAAATTTAAATTTTTTATATTGTAATGACTATATATTTTTTATTTTATATAATTAGATTATATTTAAACTATAAAATATGAAAAGAAAATGTAAAGAAAAAAAATATAAAAAACGAGAAAAAAGAATAGTTATCAAACAAGTTTATGTTTTTATTTCTTATTTTAAGAAACTTAATAGTTATTAAACATAATCATATTTTTTATTTTAGAAAAAGAGGAAACAAACAATAAGAAACAAAAAAATGAAAAATAGAAAATAAAAAATGAAAATATTATCAAACGAGTTGTTAATGGCATGAAACCAAACTACTAACTTAGACATCAGAACTACGGTAGGTTCCGATTCATCACAATTTTTTTCCAATCTTTTCTTAAACTATTTTAGAAAAAAACCGACCAAGATTTTAACTTTCAAGCAAAATGGGACATGGGCATAAACTTAATCTAAATATAAAGCAAATTATTATTATATAGACATATTTTGCAATTCTTTCAAAAAGGGGGGAAAAAAAAGAACATATTATGCAATTTCCCCTTTGTTTAGGTAATTTATATTTTTGGCCAAATATTTCCTTCCATTGTAAACCATGGTTAACGCGAAAAATTCTCCCCTTGCGGGTTCTGCTTCTGCAAGCAATTGGCCGTCAGGTACGAAAATGATGGCTTTCACAATCGGTATCTATAAATTTCTTCCTCACTTAAACAACTGCGATCGTTCTTTCTCTCTTTCCTCTTTTCATTGCGCGTTCTTCGGAGGTTTTTTGGTTTGTTGTTGTAGAACACAGATGGGTTTTGATAAGTTGTGTTCATCTTTGCTTTCTATGATTTCTTGTGGCTCTAATTTTAAGTTCATACGAAGAAATAGAACAAAGAGAGTGATAGGAACGATTTGGGTTGTTTTTATGTTTAATTTTCATCCGTTTGTCGATTTTTTTATTCTGGATCTTCTTAATGTGATTCTCAGGTTGAAGTCTTATGGGTCTGTGATGATATATTCACATAAATTTTTGCACGATTTATGGGCTATTATTGTTGCATGTCCACTCTGTTTTGGGCTGAAAATTATTATGCCATTTTTAGTGTAGCATGGCTAGTTTCAAATTCTGATGTAGAATTTCATCTGACGTACTGAACTGTATAAATCCGTTTGAAATTTTTGATTGAGGATCCTGAACTTGGTGTTGGCAACAAACTAGTTCAAAAGATTGCATTCTATGTGAGCTTTAACTATTAGTTTTTCTTTTGGTGATTTTTCTTAATAATTGAGGTGTCTGGTTTGGAGACAAGGTTTTAATACATAGTAATTAAGTTCTAAATTTGGGGATTGAACCTTGAATGTTGGAAACTTGGACCCTTCTCTTTGATAGCCATTTTAATAAATGATAATCATTTATTATGCCTGGGTGAAGTTTATGCATATCCTATAGCCCTTCTCTTTGACAAGAGTAAGAAATGTCAAGTTGATTAACTCGTAAAATGGAGTAGTACTACTTAAGAAATAGAGATAAAAGATAACAAAGAGAGAACTTTCATGAAGCTACCCTGACTTCTATTAGGAAGCAGGATCTTTGCTCGAGTGGATGCTAACTCTGTCCAAGGGCTCAACTTTGTAGTTTATCCTTTTATGTTTGTTACTGAAGATCCTTTGGTCTAGTCTAATCACATGGCTTGATACAGTATCATCCTTTACATTTGTTGATAAAAATTTAGTTGTTCTATTCGGTTATAGTGTTTGATTTGGTGTTTGAATTTGATAACTCATAAATTTTGGATAAAGATACATCTGAAACTCTTGATACTAAATGATTGGATTCATGATGCCAACATAATCTTGGAATGAAATTTTGGTGGTTACTAAATGCTTTAAATCTTTAACCTGTCTCTTGAAACTATATTTCACTTGCTGCTATTCATAGCCCGGTACTAATATCTTGCATTATATTTAAGCAAGTTAAGAGAGTTCTTTTATAATGATCAGGAAGCATACTCCCATTAAACATTGCCATCAAATCAATTATTTTGGTCATAATATCAAAGAATATTGTCAATGCCACATTTTTTTTTCTTTTTTAGAAAAAATTATGTTTGTGATTGATTTCCATTCATGAAGTTTCATTAAGCAGTTTTTTCTTTTCTTTTTTGTCCATCTGTATGTCGTGTTATAACAACTTGAGCTCATATATGAGAATTACATAATCAGTTGCTAACTTTATTATAATTCTTTTTAACAATAAGCAAAACTTTTCATTAACGTAACGATAAGAGGCTAATGCTCAAAAGATACTAACTCCACAATGAATGAAAAAGAAAGCATTAAAAGCATTAAAAAGGAAAAAAAATTACAGAGGGAATATAAATGCATTCCAGTTAAGATATAAGTCTTAAAGAGAGTAATCAGTTGCTGACTTGATTAAGGCTTCTTTATTGTTTTTCGTACTTAGCTATCCATAAAAACTCGATTTTCATACTCAGTCCTCATCTTGATTCTCATTATGTGCAATATAGTACTTGTTGTCATCTTCATATGTACTTTGTCTTTTCGTCGTTTATTTATTTGTGAACTTTTACATTCTGGTGTAACTAGTTGCATGTGATAGTTAGTTGTATGCAAAATGCAGTGCATCTTAACTTGTGAGCAAATTAATTTGTTTAGGTGATACTGGAAATCTGCACTCGTCAGAATGCTTCCCCAGACGAGGGAAGAAAATGGTTAGCAATAGTGTTCATTCAGCTTTGGCATGTGATGACATCCTCACTGAAATCCTCCTTCGTTTGCCAGAGAAATCTGTTTTCAAATTTATTCTTGTGTCCAAAAGATGGCTGTACTTGATTTGTAATTTTTCTTTTCGTCGTAGTTATGAAAAGCAATGGGGTGCACACACTCGTCTTTTTGGGTTTTTTGTATGCAATTTTCTTTACATTGACAGACCACAAGATGGGGTGAGGCGCCCTCGGTATGAGCCTGCTCTACCTCTACTTTCAACTTGTCAAGAGAGTGATGATTTAATTTCATCTGGAATCTTAAGGAAACTTGGCTATTTTATTGACTACTCTGATGGGCTTCTTCTCTGTGGCCGGCACCCTAAACATTATTATGTCTGGGATTCCGTCACTAAGTACCGATGCCAACTTCCTCAACCTCAAAAGCACTACAAATATCTTTGTACTGCATTCATGACAGAAGACCCTGGCGAAGGTGGCGGAGATATAGTATATAGAGTTGTTCGGGCAAACTGTGAATGCAGAGTTGATGTAATTAACACCATCTCCATAGAGACTTTCTCCTCACGGACTTGGACGTGGAAGCAATCTACTCTTGTCTGTTCTTCAGATTTTGCTTTGAGCCCGTGGACAGTAGGTACTGTGATTAATGGAGTTATCCACTGGTTTGGAACATATCGAAGTTTAGCCATTTATGATCCCGGATTTGGAGAAAGGCGCATAATTTCAATCAAGCTACCGGTCGGTCAGCTGACTCATGACTATGAGGACTCCATTTTAGGAGTGTCATCCAATGGGCTTTTGCAGTATGGTCAAAGTGGGAAGCTTGGTTTGGAGACGTGGGTTCTGTACAAGGAACAAGATGACTCCTCATCACCGTACACCATGGGTGCTCATTGCGAGTACCGGTGGAAGTTACTACACAAATTAAGCTACAAAGATATGTGGAAGCAGAACCCAAATTCAGGTATTCGCTCTAAAGAATCTCAAATACTATCATTCGTTGGTCGAAACTCCGACTCTGTTTTCATTAGGTTGGGTTCAAACATCTACCAATGTAACATCAGAAGCAAAACATTGGAAGTGATTCCCTATCATTATGATGTTGTTCCTGTTCCATGGGATTTTTGTAAAGTAGTGCCTTACTTTCAAAAGATTTGGCCCCATTCCCCTTTCCTCATCTCCCCAAACACAGTTAAGCAGCTACTTTGAGATGCTTGTTCTGTTACCATTTTCTACTATTGTTAATGATGGTTAGGAGGTTGTCCTTTTTTGTTAGTTGATGATGATCCTTCCCTTTCTCCATTATTCTATTGGCCATTTTTTGTTTTAGTTTCAAGTTCTTAAGAATTATGCTTATTTTCTAAATTTCTTTTTCTTCATTACTTCTGTTAACTCGTTTTTTAAGTTCGTTGTTTTAAAAAGCTATATATAAACAAGTCGGTTTCTACTTGCTTCTTGTTTTATGCTTTATTGCAATTTCTCTAATCCGATTCTCGACGTTCAAGGAGAATGAACTAACATATGAATGTGCAAACAATAGACATGGGACTAACATTCCCATTAATTTCATAAAGTTTTGGAAAAAAAACGGATTGTTTTCTAGCTAAATCAACTATGTCTGAGATCTCCGAGTATGAGACGTGGGCCATAGAATTGCAGGAAAAACAATTGAATACCTGAACTTTAAAAAAGACCTTTATATCAACATTGTAACACCATCATTATTTTTTTTTTCCTTTTATTACAATAGATGAGCTATGGGATTTATGCTCTAATCTTTGTAATGAATGTTTTCTTATTATTTAATTATCTTTAGTTGCAATTTGTACGTGATGGATGGAAATTTTAAGATTATTAGTGTAATTTTGACAACATATAATTTCCGTATTCAGGTTCATGGTTTGAGTAATAGGCTAAAGAGTCCATAGTATATGGATAATCTTAAGTATCTTATTCTAGTAATACCATTAATGCAATAAAAGTGCAACAATAAGTCTATCGACAATATGTAGGGTAAGAAATCCAAACTTCTATCCACTTGATCAAGGGTACAAACTTATGTTGTACTATGTTTGTATTGACTATTATTTGAACATAATTGATATATTAAATATAAAGAAGAAAAAGAAATGAAAACACAAAATGTGAAATTGAAATCTTGATATAATAAATACTAAATGAATCAATGTATAATTCTTTTTTTTAAAAACTAATGTATATTAGATAAATTAAAAGAAAATATATATTTGAAGTTTGAATGAGAATTGACTAGGTTGAATATATATTGAGGGAGATTGTATGAAATTTGAACGAGACTAAAATATATTAGATATTAACATATTATTTAATTTTGACAAATTTTTTCCTTAGCCTCTTTGACAGTTTGGTTCTAAATAAAATAAAACCGATTCAATTCTGTTTTCTAAATTGTTGATAAATCTATCTACATTTTACCCACTTTTTTTTTTTTTTTTTAAACCGAGCCAAAATTTAAAAATTAAAAAAAAAGGTAGGCTTTTGAAAATTTATTTTTATTTTTAGAATTTGACTAATAATTTTTCCCATATGTAAAATAAAGATGTAAATCATCATAGAAAATAGAAAGAAATAAGCTCAATTTTTAAAAATTAAAAACAAAAAACGAAATGATTACGAAATGGTTACCAAACGGAGACATCTAATAAATTATAATTTAAATGTGATGATTATAAAAAAAAAATTAAATTTACGAGTGACATGAGAAACTATAATTATAATGTAAAAAAATCGGAATTCAGAATTCGAATTTGGCATTAGTCCCTGCATTTCCATGCATCCCTACGACTTGGTCGTATAGTAAAACTAGGATAGCTTGTTAAATTCGAATTTCGAATCATGACTCGAATCCTGAGCTTGAGGTGTTACAATCATTCAACGAGGACAAAAACAATAAAATTTTTAAACTTTACGTGTGACATTTTTTGAGAAATTATAATATAAATATAATTTGAATCGTAGGGTGAGGATGAAGGGTTGATTTATGGCAAGTCAGTGTAGCATTTGGCACACCCCGCTCTGCTGTGACATATAAAATCATTTCTGTTGAGAGCGAGAGAAAAGAAAGACTTGGTAACCACAAATTGGCGCGCAATTAACGGAATTACCGAACTTACCGGTCTTTCTGAACAATGTCACTCCCACATTCCATCCGATCCACATTCACTACCTCTCTCTCTCTAAAGCACACATTTTTTTACTTTTTCACATCACAATACCTTCTTTTCCTTCATTTTCCTCAACCATTTCTTCTCCCCAATGTCTCTTTTCTGCATTTTGTTTCATTACACTCCGACCCATCTTTCATTTTCTTTGATTTTCTGATTTCTCATGTGAATTTAGCCATGATTTTTGACAAATGGGTCATTTTGGTCATTCTTGTTTTGATCAAGGTGAAGTTTTCTTTAGCCGTTGTGTATTTGGTATGGTGTATGAATTAGGCAGCTGAAGTGTTTGAAGAAAGTACCCAATCGCCAACAAACTTCAGATTACAGCATCAGAAATGGTTGGTGTACTACCATCATATATCTTGATTGAACCACGCAAAAACAGTTCTGGTTTATATGTTTAATGTCTGGCTGTAATATTTATTTGCTAGATCAAAGGGGCTAAACAATCACAGAATAATTTATTCTATTGTGATTTGATGCTGCTGATTAGATTGCTAGCTGCAAATGACTTTTAATTGATTTCTGTTCATAATCTTCAAATGGACCTTGAAAATAATGTGTGATAAAAAAAATTGTGGGAAGTGAGTGGAAGTTTTAGAAGCCATTGTCTATTTATGTAATGATAGCCGATGATTCTTTTATGTATTCTGTCATATCATGAAATGTTAGAATGTAAATCTAAGGCTTATGATGGGGTGGAGGGATGAGCATCAACAGGTGCAAAGTCAATCAATATCCCCTAATAACTGGACCTTTTCATCGAAGGGTCAAGATTTTGCGGTAGTATGGATGCTGCCTGTCATATAGGTTTCCTAGTAAATATTTATTTCTTGGGATGTTCTTTAGGATTCCAGTTAGAAGAAAGTTCAAACAAATACTTCTTCCATGGAAATGGAACATGTAGAGAACTTAAGGAACAATTGAGTTCGTGCTAGACTCCCTTGTATGGGAAGTAGAATTGTAATAAGCGATGTTATTTTACTTTGGAAAGAAGTTACAGTTTCAAAATAATCCCTGAATGCCACTTTTCATAATTTCTGTTAGCTTCTTGATTGGAGTGTATATACTTTTCATAAATGTGTTTAATTTTAAACTATTATTTCTTTTAAAAAATAGTGCAAATGTGATAATTTCTGAATTAATCTTTTATTTTCAATATATGCAGGGTACTCCAGTTAACATTATTGTAGGCTCTCATGTCTGGATTGAAGATCCAGAAGTTGCATGGCTTGATGGACAGGTGTCCAAGATTACAGGGCAGGAAGCTGAGATCGAAGCCAGCAATGGAAAAAAAGTAGTCAAAAATCTTTTCTTTATTTTCTCTTTTTGTTCTTTTCATATTACCATTAAAGGAAGCTGAGATCCAGCAGTTAGAAGTTAAGTTGATGATAAAAAATAAGTTACTGTTTTGATGGTCATTTAATTTGTTCATTACATTTATGATAATCCTGAATAGTTTGTGTTAAGAATCCTTGTATTTTCTCAATATAGCTACAATTAAATTACAATTCTTTTGACTCAGATGTATCTTTTGGCCTCTCTTAGAAACGCTGCTTCACCATACATCTTAACAAATATTGATTTGTGTGTGCTATTTGGCATCTTAGGTTGTGGCAAAATTATCCAAAATATACCCCAAAGATGTGGAGGCTCCAGCTGGTGGCGTTGATGACATGACAAAGCTATCTTACTTGCACGAGCCAGGAGTTTTACAAAATCTAAAAATTCGATACGAACTCAATGAAATCTATGTACATTTTCACCCTTCATATTGAAACCGTCACTCTGTTGAAGAAAAAAAAATCACATCTTATAATATTCCTTCTTATTGCAGACATACACTGGCAATATTCTTATTGCAATTAATCCATTCCAAAGATTGCCTCATCTTTATGATGGTCACATGATGCAACAATACAAAGGAGCACCATTTGGAGAACTGAGTCCTCATGTTTTTGCTGTTGCTGATGTTGCCTACAGGTTAAATTTCAACATGTTATTCACTTATTCTTGAAGAAATTCTGCATATTGACAATTAACATTTATACTAAAACAGGGCGATGATTAATGAGGGTAAAAGCAATTCAATTCTGGTCAGTGGTGAAAGTGGAGCAGGGAAAACTGAAACCACAAAAATGCTTATGAGGTACCTTGCATTTTTAGGTGGCCGGGCGGCCACTGAAGGACGAACAGTTGAGCAACAAGTTCTTGAGGTATGATAAATTAGAACTTCAATATAGAACCACTATTTTCTCCAGGACAGCTAGACACATTTTAAGCTATGTTTTCTTCCCTCAAATCATGTGTAGTTTACTTCTGATTCAAATCTCATGGTATTTTCTCCCTTTGACTTTATTTGCAGTCAAATCCAGTGCTTGAAGCTTTTGGAAATGCTAAAACTGTCAGAAATAACAATTCCAGGTAAACTTTGTGGAGGATGAAAGTGTTTTTCTAAAAAATGGCAGTGTTTAGTTAACACACAAAAAATATGCTTTTGAAAGATCTTAAAAAAGTATTTCAATCAGATTTTGTTTCCTTTCTAAACGCATCCTAAAAAAACCTTTCCACATTCAAAGAAAGCAGAAAATTCTTTTCCCCTTGCAGTTCAAAGTATATTTATTTCTACAAACTAATAAAAGCAGCAAATTTTCATTTCTCAAATTGTTCCTGATAATTATTTTCTCCATACAGTCGCTTTGGTAAATTTGTTGAAATCCAGTTTGACAAGCATGGAAGAATCTCGGGAGCAGCTATCCGAACTTACCTCCTCGAGAGATCTCGGGTTTGCCAAGTTTCTGATCCTGAGCGCAATTATCATTGCTTTTACCTCCTTTGTGCTGCACCTCAGGAGGTATTCAGCAGTTTCTTTCACCCCACTAACTAACTAAGAATGTTAAATTATTTAGGACATGTCTCATGTGAATTGGCATAGTCCTGGTTTGTGAATCAGATTGTTTATGATATAACAGGAAATTGAAAAATTCAAGCTGGGAAATCCCAGGTCATTTCATTATCTAAATCAATCAAATTGCTATGAGCTGGTTGATGTAAGTGATGCTCATGACTATCTTGCCACTAGAAGAGCTATGGATGTTGTTGGAATAAGTGCTAAGGAGCAGGTATGGTATCTGCTGAAGCTTGTAAAGATTTCCTAATTTTGAGCATAGTTAGTCATCTTCTCATGTCTTTCCTCTCCTCTCTCTTTACTCTGTCAGGAAGCAATCTTCAGGGTTGTTGCTGCAATTCTTCATCTTGGAAACATTGAATTTGCTAAAGGAAAAGAAGTTGATTCATCAGTTCCAAAAGATGACAAGGCCAAGTTCCATCTTAAAATGACTTCAGAGCTTCTCATGTACTTATCCTGCTTTAGAATGGGGCTTCATATGTTTACATCTTTTTATATTAGCGGTATTTGTCTAACCACGCTTTTTTCAGGTGTGATAATGCCGGCCTTGAAGATGCATTATGTAAGCGTGTCATGATCACCCCTGAAGAAGTGATAAAACGTAGCTTGGATCCTCAAAGTGCAGCCGTTAGCCGTGATGGTTTGGCTAAAACTATATATTCTCGACTATTTGACTGGTAAGTTCGCAGCTTATAAAAGATACCATCCACTTTAATGCCTAATAATTGAACTACACCCTGAAACTACTATACAAGATTGAAACTAGAAAGAAACACTAAATGTCATATGGAGTCTAAATGTATTTTATCTCCCATATGCAGGCTGGTTGATAAAATTAATGTCTCAATTGGACAAGATCCTAATTCCAAGTCCCTGATTGGGGTCCTTGATATCTATGGTTTTGAAAGCTTCAAAGCTAACAGGTAAGGAATAATGATTAAATATGGATATTGATTCAAGTGTTCCAATCGACCCGTGTATCAAAATCAAAGAGATAAAGAAAAACAAACAAACATAGAAACACATGTAAGCATTAGAGGCTACTGGTTGATGGGGTGGATAACATGAGTTTTATTAGAGTTCCATTATTAGCTTAGTTTTCTTCTTGTAAACTTAGCATTACAGTGAAATTTTATTCACATTAAATGTCCTCCAACCAGCTCTTTTCATGCGACGCCTTGATCCTTCGTGTGAGTTTTATCCATACATACGACCATATTACTTTTTATTTATCATGGTCATGTATTATTCACTGACGTGCATGTTCATGTGATTATATCCATGTAAGCTTTGTATTTGTACTTTTGGAAATTCTTGTAACTTAATTTCAGCATATCATGCTGTGCAGTTTTGAGCAGTTCTGTATTAATTTCACGAATGAGAAGTTACAGCAACATTTCAATCAGGTGACTTTCAGATATCGTTACAACATTTAAACACTTAACTTTCTTTTCATTAGTAAACTTAATATACATATTTTTTTGGGTGTCCAGCACGTTTTCAAAATGGAACAAGAAGAATACACTAAAGAAGAGATTGACTGGAGTTATATTGAGTTTGTGGACAACCAAGATGTGTTAGATCTCATTGAAAAGGTTAGATATATGATTTTTTTTTCATTTTCATATATATATTTTTTCCATTCATGATGCCAAATAGGACATTGAATCTCAGGGCAATGAAAATGCTGCGGTGACCTTTTTCTTTCTTTTCAACATGGTAGTGTATGCAAATGGATGTACACGTATCTTTATGTATATCATTAAAATTGGTGACTTCATAAATCTATATCAGATCAGCAATAGGTGATTAACATAATAAATGGTCCATCAATAATATTGATTAGACCTTTGATCGGTTCTAATGTTATTACACCACAACACCAGATAGACAACTCATGAAACGGAGAAATTTACAAGTGCTTTGTGACGAAACCTGATTTTTGTCCAACCTATCTTTTTTCAGATCCCAATCTTTCTCACATAAAATGTTACAGCAAACATATCCTAGTTCTAAATGGTCGAATAATCTCTTGGTCGAGTACAATCAATTGAGCTATACACATGTTGGAAATATCCATTTGTAGTTATGACTATTTGATATATTCTTATACTCAATTCTTGTTTATTCATATTATCATACTTTTCTGAAGTTAGTTGTGGTATCTTTATTTGACAGAAACCTGGTGGAATTGTGGCTCTCCTTGATGAAGCTTGGTAAGCTATCGTAATACGATTTTTTCACTAAAATATCACTTTTCACGGACACTGACCATTATATGTTAGGAAATTTCGTGGCATTATACAATTCTAAAAGTTGTAGCTTATGTGTATTTTGTTTAACACTTTAACTCTTCCAATGCAATTGTAGTTCAATCAATTTTAACATGTAAACTGTCCTTTTTCATTTGTTTTCAGCATGTTTCCAAAGTCAACACATGAGACATTTGCTAACAAGCTCTATCAGACTTTCAAAACACATAAGCGGTTTATAAAGCCAAAACTTTCTCGAACAGATTTTACCATTGCTCATTATGCTGGAGAGGTAATATCAACTCCAAGGCATAATTTTGTTCATGGCAGGGAAAATTCTTACCCTTACAATTTAAATATTTGTTTCCAGGTTTTATATCAATCCGAACAGTTTTTGGACAAAAACAAGGATTATGTTGTTCCTGAACATCAGGATTTGTTAGGTGCATCCAAATGTCCATTTGTTGCTGGCCTTTTCCCCCCTCTAAAAGAAGAATCAGCAAAATCTTCCAAGTTTTCTTCAATTGGATCTCGCTTTAAGGTAATTTTCTCTCAATCATCACAATGATCTATTTGTGATAAGAAGAACAAACAACAAATTCCAACCTCACATAAAAAGGCATTAGGATAAAATTTCTTTTTAACAATCGGTTACTAAATCTGAATGTAACATCCTAACTTGATCCTTATTGGAAACTAAGATATCTTTTCGTATTGAGGGACATCAACCTTAAGTGTTGGATTCTGTGTTTGCAGCTACAACTACAACAGTTAATGGAAACACTAAATTCCACAGAACCTCACTACATCAGATGTGTGAAGCCAAACAACCTCTTGAAACCTGCCATCTTTGAGAATGTCAATATAATGCAACAACTGCGTTGTGGTGTGAGTACTACTTTTCTTCTCTCTTATTTTGTTCCGCCAGTAACTGGATTTTGATTTCCCTCTATACAATAATTTCAATGCTTTAATAGGGTGTCTTAGAGGCAATCAGAATCAGTTGTGCGGGGTACCCTACTCGACGTGCGTTCTTTGAATTCATTAACCGATTTGGAATTTTAGCTCAAGAATCCTTAGAAGGAAAGTAAGTATTCTTAGTTTAGAATATTTTGCAGTTCTCTCTCACTTTCATACACTCTCTTAAATTGTGGTGTGGGAAACAGAGAACACCTCTGATGTTCATTCTGTAACAATATTGCTTAGAGGATTCGATATTCTGCATTCTGAAACCACCTATCTTTTCTTGGTGAGCAGCTACGATGAAAAAACTGTATGCAAAAAGATATTAGAAAAGCAGGGACTTAAAGGGTTTCAGGTAAGACAGAAAGTTCCTTTGAGCTTGTTTTACACCTTCTTCCATGTGGAAAACACTTCTTTATTAAATAATGAATCACTTTGAAAACTAAAATAATCTAACCTGAACTTTTACAATCATTACTTTAACCAATATAAATTTAATCACAAGATTATGATATTTTTTCCGATAGCAACAATGATGGAGTGGTTGTATGTGTTCAAAACATCTATGAATATCACATCTTGTTCTTGATGGAAAATTTGCCAAGTATGCAGTCATATATGGTGAAGATGAGGCATATATTCCAACTTGCATTTTGCAGATAGGTAAGACAAAAGTATTCCTGAGGGCTGGTCAGATGGCTGAATTAGATGCTCGGAGAGCAGAGGTATTGAGTAATGCAGCAAAGACTATTCAACGGCGCACACGAACCCATATTGCTCGTAAACAGTTCATTGCATTACGAAAGGCAACCATACACGTGCAATCTAGATGGAGAGGTAAGGCATTTGAAGTAACTTGCCGTTATATGAGTTCTATAACAAACATTAATGCTATTTCCTTTTATGGACACCCCGAATTGAGGAATTTTTAAAGCTTCCTGTTAAGTAGGTTGCTACGGTTTTTTTTATTACATTCAACTGCCATGATTACAGGAAAACTGGCTTGCAAACTTTTCAAGAATTTGAAAAGGGAGGCAGCTGCTGTGAAAATTCAGAAAAATGCTCGAAGATTTCATGCGAGAACAGCCTACAAAAGACTACAAACCTCGGTGCTTTATGTGCAAACTGGTTTAAGGGCAATGGCAGCTAGGAATGAATTCAGATTTAGGAAGCAGACAAAGGCGGCAATTATCATTCAGGTTCCTTACTTATATTTTAATTGATTCAAGCGATCTATTCCTTTTATTGTTAGATTAAATATTTTCCCGTTGATATGTAAAATTGTAGGCTCGATGGCGTTGCCACAAAGCTGCCTCATACTATAAGAAACTTCAGAGAGGTTCAATAGTTGCACAATGTAGATGGAGGGGAAAAGTTGCTAGAAAGGAACTTAGAAAACTCAAATTGGTAAGGATTGATCAATTCATTATCTTCTATTGGATTTTATTTGATAGCCATATACTTGAAATTTATCGTTGGAAATATCCATTTGATAATTTGAAATTTAATCGTTTGAATTGTATACTTGGATGTATATACCAAGGTGGCAACCAACCAAGGATGTATCAAGTCTCTTATCTGATCTTACTCTGATTATTGATTTTGATAGAAGTAGGCATTTTTCACATATACTCTATTAATAAAATTTCAAACCCTAAGTTCATTGCAGTGTTTTGTTCTCTGTTTCCATATTGGGCAACTTAAAAGCACTTTTTTTCAGGCTGCAAGGGAGACTGGTGCACTTAAGGAAGCAAAGGACAAGTTGGAAAAGAAAGTGGAGGAACTTACTTGGCGCATACAGTTAGAAAAACGCCTAAGGGTAATTTTATGCTATTTTAACATTAAATTTGATAATATTTGTCACAGGTGACGTTTTATACAAAAACATATTACTGGGTAATAAACTATGGAAAATACTCCTCCCCAATAAGACATTCAGGCAGTTCCTTTCCAACTAAATCTAAAAAGAAGCAGTCAATTTGAAACAATCAATTGCTTGTAGTTTTGATCTTCCTTTTTGGTTGACCTCAGAGAATAGACAATTTGTAACAAATCAATTACTTGTAGTCTTTTTCATCCTTTGTGGTTGACCCCAGAAACTATAGTTGTACTGAGATAAATATTTTGCCTACTAAGCTTTGAATCATCTATGCAGACGGACCTGGAAGAGGCAAAAGCTCAGGAGATAGCAAAATTACAAAATTCTTTACAAGAACTGCAGGCTAAAGTTGACGAAACTAACTCATTGCTTGTAAAGGAGCGAGAGGCTGTGAAGAAGGCTGTTGAAGAAGCACCTCCCGTTATACAAGAAACCCAAGTTCTGGTTGAAGATACCAAGAAAATTGATGCTTTGACAACAGAAGTAGAAAGCTTAAAGGTAATAAGGATTTTGCTCATCATATAAACTAAATTTAGCTAAATCAGCCTTTTCTTTCCCTAATTGAGCTTAGCATACTGAGATCAATATATTAGTGGTTATGCAAGTACATGAAAGTCAATGCTTTGGCATAATGCACTGGTGACAATCTTTTCTTTTTGTTTTCCAAACCTCTCTATTGGTATTTCAGCTAGATGAGATGTGTTTCTCACATTCTGTTGTAATAAATTAGCATTAACACTTCTGATATAATCAACTGAAATAGTCATTATTTCTGGCTTTAAGCAAAAGTGTTCATGCTGTACAAATTATAGTCATTTGTTGTTTATACCATTCGAGATGATTGATAGTGCCTTTTACACTGATTAATACGTTTATTTACGACCTCTCAGACATCACTGGAGACAGAGAAAAACAGAGCTGATGAATATGAGAAAAAATGTAGTGAAGTAGAACAGTCTAGAGAAGAACAACGTAAAAAGTTAGAAGATACAGAGAAGAAAGCTCATCAGCTCCAGGAGTCATTGACCAGGTAATATCACTATTGTGAGAATAAATAGAGGAAAGTTGTGTCATTCACCTTCTTAGATTGCCTCTATCTATATATTTAATAATGTGGGACCTGCTGGAAATGAATTGTTCCAACTTTTTGTTGAATTTATGTAGATAGACAATATTTAACATCTTTATGAAAATTACACTCAGATTGCAGTTTAAGATTTCTTACAAATGTATCAATGTTTCGGGGGAACTCAGCTTATGGGCTCTGGTTTTCAGTCTTTATAATGATCCTCTATATAAGTTTAAGGACACTTCAATTGTCTTTTACCCGAGTAAGAGCTATTAATTTGACATTCATGAATTGATTAACTGAACACTCTCTTGATTAGGCTAGAAGAGAAGCTTTCCAATTTGGAATCAGAGAATCAAGTTTTGCGCCAACAAGCTGTGTCTATGGCACCTAATAAACTCCTCTCAGGACGGTCTAGATCGATTCTTCAGGTATTATGAGACATTGGTATTGTATGATAGATTAATAACTAAAAAATAATTATATTGTGATGTTGGGGATATTTACATGTGAAATTTTTGCCACAAATGACAGAGAGGTGCTGAAAGTGGTCATTATGGAGGGGAAGGGAGGACACCTTTGGTCAGTAAAACTGTTCTTGAGCACAGAATTTGTTTAAAGGAATAAATAGAAATTCTTCATTCCATTTTGGTTTTTATTACTTCTAACTTACTATCTCATTTACTGAATCAGGATCTACACAGCCCCTCTATTAACCAAAGGGATTCAGAAGTAGAGGATAAACCTCAAAAATCACTTAATGAGAAACAGCAAGAGAATCAAGAATTGCTCATTAGATGTATTGCACAGCATCTTGGCTTTGCAGGAAACAGGCCAATTGCTGCTTGTATCATTTATAAGTGCCTGCTTCAGTGGAGGTCGTTCGAAGTCGAGCGCACCAGTGTTTTTGATAGGATAATTCAAACTATAGGCCATGCAATTGAGGTTCAAACTGATTGACATTATCCGCCACCATTCTTTTTTAATTTAGAGTCACTGCTAACATGAATACAAACACAATTTCCTTTCCAGACTCAGGATAACAATGACGTCTTGGCCTATTGGTTATCCAACGCTTCAACACTTCTATTACTGCTTCAGCGTACTCTGAAGGCAAGTGGTGCTGCTGGAATGGCTCCACAACGTCGAAGATCATCATCAGCTACACTATTTGGGAGGATGACTCAAGTTAATACAAAAGAATTCACAGATCCTTGTTTTTCTATGTATATAAACTAACATCATACTTAAATTTATCTGATGTCTTTCTTCTCTAACTTTTTCTAGAGTTTCCGAGGAGCTCCACAAGGAGTCAATCTATCCTTAATCAATGGTGGAACTAGTGGTGGAGTGGACACTTTAAGGCAAGTTGAAGCGAAGTACCCTGCTTTGCTTTTCAAGCAGCAGCTGACAGCCTATGTAGAGAAAATTTATGGAATGATAAGAGATAATCTGAAGAAAGAAATTTCTCCATTGCTAGGATTGTGCATCCAGGTATGTTTAATTAGAGTCTATGCCTTATGGATTGTCTTGTTCACTTCTTGTGTTTCATTTCTTTCTCATCACTAACCCTTATTCATGTAATATGGAAAAGGCACCAAGGACATCAAGGGCAAGTTTAGTGAAGGGATCTTCTCGTTCTGTTGCTAACACCGAGGCCCAGCGTGCTTTAATTGCTCATTGGCAAGGAATCGTGAAGAGCCTCGGAAACTTCTTAAACACATTAAAAGCAAATCATGTATGCAAAACCTCTCTCAATTTGTCTTTTATCATATTTTTTGCAAATATGGTTCAGTTATTAACTTGTGATTTCTTAAGTTGAAACTCTCTTTATTGTTTATTTGACTCCATAAGCACACGCAGCTGTAATTGGTTATTTAGATGTTCTTAATTTTTTTTTTCCTTCCTGTGTCTAATTTCATTATAGGTACCCCCATTTTTGGTTCGCAAAGTCTTCATTCAAATATTTTCTTTCATCAACGTTCAACTATTTAACAGGTATTCATCTCTTCGATTTCTTGTTCTTAAGATACTTAACTAAGAACTTTTCTCAGTCAGCAAACATGTTTTCTTTCTCTACAGTCTTCTATTGCGACGAGAATGTTGTTCATTTAGCAATGGTGAATACGTCAAAGCTGGGCTGTCTGAATTAGAGCATTGGTGTTATAAGGCTACCGATGAGGTACCTCGTACCTTGAATATGCTTCTTTACCTTGTTTATTTTGTTTAAACCGTTACTAACTGATAAAATTAAAATACAGTATGCAGGTTCTGCTTGGGACGAGCTAAAGCATATTAGACAAGCAATCGGGTTTCTGGTATTTCCCATCCTTCTATTATGTCCAAGTCCTCCCCCCAAAAAAATTTTGAATTAGAAAACAGGAAAATAAGCTAAATTCTTGCTTTAATACTGTAATAGGTCATTCATCAGAAGCCAAAGAAGACACTTGATGAAATAAGTCACGATCTGTGTCCGGTAAGTGGCATCTAAACGTTTGGTGTACAATGCACATACCTAAGTACTGTTGTATGTAGTTAATCACCTAATGAACAAACCAAATTCTTCACTCACAGGTACTAAGTATACAGCAGCTGTATCGTATAAGTACGATGTACTGGGACGACAAATATGGGACCCATAGTGTTTCACCTGATGTAAGATTTTACACACTGTGTCATCTCTTGTAGTTCAACTCTAGAGATTTATGTATGAACCACTCTTGTTTATATAATCTTTGCAAAAGTGCATAAATCTTTTGTTTCAATGTTTAGGTTATATCCAATATGAGGGTGTTAATGACCGAAGATTCAAACCATGCAATTAGCAATTCATTTCTATTGGACGACGATTCAAGGTAATCTATTTTGTGAATTTTCTTTGTCCAGTTATTTTCTCACCTTTAACTCGGGTGTAGCAAGTCACATGGGTTGAAAGAAGTACTTTAGTTTAATATTGGTTCGATTTTTACTCTCACTATCGAGTTTAACCACAAATAACAGACAGGATATTCTAGAATTTTGTTTCTTCCTTGCCAATGACAAAGATGCTTGGTAAGCTTAAGGATGATAATGGTTGAACTAAATTAAAACTAAGGTTAAAATATTGAGTCTAAGAATTCAATTTAACCTTTATTTTACAACCCAGATGCATTAGTATTGGATTTAAAGATATATAAACTTAGCTGTTTAGCAGGATTTTAAGGACAGTAAATTTATACTTTTTTCGATCTTAATGAGAAAAAAACCTGAAGGGCCTTACTTACATATATTAAGAGGCAGAGGAGTCAAACAAATATGAACCACTACCTTATGTAGTAGATTGCTACTTGATTTGTTTTACCAAATACTTCAGAACAATCTTAACATGTTTATCGGTTTCTTGGACTGCAGCATACCATTCTCAGTTGATGATTTATCGAAGTCTATGGAACAAATAGACATCGGAGATATCGAACCACCACCGCTGATTCGGGAAAACTCGGGCTTTAGTTTCTTGTTACCACGAACAGATTAATGAACAAATCTTCGATCTCTCTCTCTCTCTTTCTCAGAGCTTAAATTGTCAAGTTTCTGTCTGAATTGGAATCCTCCCACACATGCTTATTTCTTCAAGAGGTTCTACAGATTCAAATATGCCTTGCAGTTTGAAGTGAAATGAAGCTAACTCTGCCTCCAAAATTGGCTAAGAAATTGCTTCAAATCACTTGCCTAACATTGTAGTTCAAATTTCTTCACTATACTTTGTATGAGTTTTAGATTTTTTGAGACAGTCAGGTTGAAGTAGAAGGCGGTATCATAGATTTCCACATTTTCTTTGTATTCTAGTTGTATTTTCTCTGAGATTGTTTCCATTAAGTTTATAAATAATAAGCCATCATCAGTTCAGAATAATGTTTTGATCAAATTGCTTACAGATTGATAATATTCATATCAGCTTAGTTTGACTGAAGGGATAGCTTGAATATTTAAAGAATGAACTGATTGAGTGTTATTGTTAATCTCATGCGTGACACCGTTAAACAAGCACCAAAACAGTATATCAAGCAAAGGAGCATAATTTATTTGTAAATTTTGTATTTGGATTAACTTGGAGCTTAAATAAGTGTTTCTAAAAATTAATTAAAAAAAAAATTTGTTTTCAAACATGTCAATCCAAATCGACCCTAAATCAACTCTCTCAAATTATGTTAGAGTGCAACCTAATAGGAGTTCGTCGACAAATTTTCTTTCCTTTTGTCGCATTTTGCTCAAAGGGTTGAATGAAAATAGTGCATCAATTTGTTCCATAGACCCACTTGATGTCCTAATATGTTTTGGCATTGCATGGAATATAGCAGATTTGAGGGAAGAGTAACAACGCTTTGGTTATCAAATTAAGTAAATTTAAATGGTAGATATCTCGAACACTATTGGCTATCAATTAAATTAAAGACACTAATTATCATCTCAAAGACGAATTGTTTGATCTCACCTTACAATTATCAAACTAAGAAAAATAACTAGCTTGGTTATTACTTAAGCTAAAAGCACGATGTTCTTATTCAATATTTGATCTAATGATTATTTCTTTCCAAACATAAGAGATGAGAAATGTATCAAAATAAACACCATGACCTACAATAAAATACGGATAATCAAAATATGTTTCTCAATTAATCAAATAAATATATTGAAAAAAAATGTAATTCTCTATTGAATATGAAGTCTATATAATATAATGTCAAGATAAACATTTTAGGACAAGAATTGTGAGATGATAGATTGAGCCTTCGACTTTGAGGACATGAGTGCATGTCAATTATGATTAAGTTAGATTCCATTGAGCCCTTTTACAATTTGTTATTGTATATTATTGTAATAGATGGATAACCAAAAAATGTTTCTCAATTAATCAATGACTTTTATTGTACTCTTGGAACTTTTTGTATTTTTAAATATTTTTTTATATTTAAAAAGGTCCCATTCCACATGGTAGATAAGAGAAAAATAATTTTATTCCCTCAAATTATAGATGGTATAAGAGTTCATAAAGCCCAAACCAGTACTCAGTCTAATAAAAAAAATTGGGATCCGATCATTGCCAATTGGTATAAAAAGAAATTAAAAAGATCAAGAGACCTCACATCCGTTATAAGATAGATAAATTAAATCTCTCATTGTCAATTGGTTTTGAGATGAAACCTTTTATTATCGAATATTTTATAACAATACAAATGAAAAGTAAAAAAAGTAGGAACAATGTATAGATGTCCGTGGATAAACTAGAATATTTGAAAAATGGAACTCTTGCTCCTCCAATCCTCTAATGCCTTCACGGCATAGTATCGTAAATAAGGGAAAAATAATAGACAGTAAGAGAAAAATAAT
>NW_028325731.1:0-47258 GCF_027475165.1 Benincasa hispida
GGTAGATCCATTGACAAAAAAGTTTACCACCTAAAGTTTTTCATGAGCATGTTACTCACATGGGTGTCAGTCACTATTCTGAATCCATGGTTTCTCTATTTAATGTATAATTAAAATAATAAGATTAATTAATTAATAAACTAAAATCACATATTTAATTTAATTTGAATCATATTCAAATGATGTTTCTCACATGATCTATAGTTTAATATGAATCTCATTCATATTAATTTTAACTTAGTTTTATATGAATTTTATTCATATAAAGAATATTTGAATTTTCATTCAAATATTAACTTTATAGCATAATGTATCTACATACATTGCATCAATTGTATCTTACACAATGAATTCCTTTATTTAATTTGAACAACTCAAACTAATCCAAAATTAATTTATTCTTATTTAACTCTTAATGAGCTAGTGAAGAGACCTTATGGACCTATAGATTAGAAGCTTAAATGATATGAGATTAATTAATTAAACTCTTTAATTAAATTAATAAATATTCATTAACTGTAGGTCACTCTACTAAAGACCTATAGCTGCACTCTTCACATTGTAGTTATATTTCTGTGTCCATGGATATAACTAATCAACAGTAAGTTGACCCCTCACGAATTGCTCATAACTATAATTGGGTCAAATTACCATTTTACCCCTACAGTTATATCTAACTCTTTAAGTATCATTGATCCCTCTAATGAACAAACAGTCTATAGTCCAACTATAAACTAATCCCTCTCAGACCATTGAGAGGGTGAGACCTCATTGTTCAAGACCTTGAATCAACTATTAAGGGAGCAATTCATCTACTTTCTCTAACAATTGGAAGGAGTGAATTCCATCTTGTGTAGCTGTGTTTCCAGCTACTCATTCAGAAAAATCCCTAAAATGGTAGACTTATTGAGTTGGTGAAACTAGCCACTCTCACCCATATAGACCAAAGGATTGCCCTCATAGACAATAGTTCACAACTCACTCAGGATTAAGATCAAGTCACATATGGTCATCTTAGTGAAATGTTAGTCTCTTCAAGTAACTGCGTTATAAAGAGAAGCCAATCATTTCGTGGTCTGGTCTTATATAAACTTTTACAGCATACTCCCATTCACATGTCTCCACATGAATGATATGGATCATATCATTTGTAAAACTTACAACTCTTGATACATTTACTAAGTAGGTCGTATCCGCAGTGTCACCAAGATAAGTCATCAAATCTTATCTATATACTACAAACTTTTTAGGTTATTACTTGAATATGATCCACTTGTATGTGTACCACATAATGTTGAAGCTTCATTAACACTTGAGAATGTTGATCATGCCCTGTTTTGCTGTCAACGCGCTCTAGATATCTGGACTCGAACCTCAAACTGCCATTCGATACTTGAAGATTTCAACCTCAGCTTAGTGGATAAATGGTTGCACGTGAGTGTATTTTGCTCTAGCATATTCTCAAATAAACCTACATATTATTCGAAAAGTCCATATATATATATATATACCCATGAAAAAAAAAAATATTGTATATATACGATCACATATTGATGCAAGAGCAGATTTATGAAAGAATAGCAAGTGGGATCTAATACGCTCAAACGCACGCATCGAGTAATAATATAATTTAAAATAGTCTTAACCAAGTATCATCCTCAGATAAGCAGTTTGATATACTTTTAGTTATTCGGAGATCGTTCCAATTCTATCTAGGGGATTGACAAGCAATAAGAACTATTTATGTTTTCACTATGGATCAATCACCAACAAGAGCGTAGCTCAACTGGCATAATGTTTTTTCAAACTCAACCTTTTCTAACGTCTAACTATCAACTCATTTCATGCAATTAATTAATTAGATGTAACATTAAATTCCTTCAACATTGATCTCCATTAACCTCTTATCACTTTCGTACACAATTGATTAACAGTAAACACAAACATGTCAAAATAGTTTATGCATTCAATAATCTAATACAAATATAGACAATGCATAATGTATCCAATAGAGAAAAAGAAGACTAAGAAAGAAGGAAAGTAAGTCTTGATTTGCGTCCTTAAGCTGAAGATCACTCTCCAATGAACTCTTTGATCCCCACTCTGCTTTCTCCCATTGAACTAAAGAAAACCTAAAACTTTCTCATCTTTCATGGAAAATAAACACAGATATATATAGAGTCTACCAGAGACACTGTGACACTATAAGTGGGTGTTGCGGTGTTGCTTAAAAATTGCATGCACCCATGTTTCACAATTGTGGTGTGGCAGCATAGGACAGTGTCGCACGCCACCCTAAATATGCCTCTCGGATCTCATGTGACACTGTCCACGCTTCTTTTTGCCTTAATTCACCCATTTTTACCCATTTTCTTGCCTTTAATCAAACTTTGAAGAAAGATGAGAGATGGAGAAAAGAAAGGAGAAAATGAACTTTGACCTATTTTAGGGGTATTTCTGTCAGTTTACGCTTAAATTAGTCCGTTTTCGATCCAAATGCATGATTCGGGCAAATTAAACATAAAGAGCATCAACGAAGTGAAATTAATAATAATACAAACGAAACTCTAAACCTAAAAAAATATTTTTTGAGTGCTTTTCAGGATCTTTCAAATTTTGTTTGGAAAATGGTTGTCTTTTGGTAAAAACGATGAAACTCTCCAACATTTTTAAAGAAAAATAACACTCTGGATTTGTTTTTGCTGCTGCATTTTAGATAGGAAATGTAATGATCTTTCTGTACATGTGTAAGCTACAATTATTTCTGTGTGTGCAAATACTGGCACTTTAAAAAATGCAGCTTGATAGCATTAATGAAGCGAACATGTGGGAACATTAGCAATAGCTTTGTTGTTTGTGTCAAACTCGATCATTTTTTGTGGTGAGATGGAAGGAAGGAAGAAGCAATCTAGAGAGAGAAAAGAGGGCAGGAAGGAAGAAAAGAAAGACAAAAGGGTTAGGGTTTGAGATGGTATTCAGAAGCAGAGAAAATCAATTTGGTGCATATAATGAGTGTAATTGACCAAATATTTATTTTAAAACTCAATTCAGCGTGTTGGAATTGATTTTTAAGGCTCTTGTCAAGGTAAAAACATCTTCTTTTCAGCATTATAAATGTTTTGTACTATATATTATGACTATTATATTTTGATTATGTGACATGAATGAGACTTTTGTTGAGTTGTTAATAGATGGAAAATGTAATGACATCAATATTTTGAACATTATACAATTTTTTATGTTTAATAAGTTCATAAGATTACGAAAATAACTTGTAAAATTTGTTATAATTGTTGACATTGATATATTGAGTTGAGTTCTAAAATTAATGTTGTTTTTTTTACTAGGGATTGGAGTTTACATTGAAGCAAGGGAACTAAGCAAGTTATTTATATGTGTTTTTTTTGTTGGAATGGTGCTAATACTCATTTCTATTTAGTTTCTTTGTAAACAATTTAAAGTTTTGTTACTAGTTTTGTTGTAAATAGTTTTCTTGTATTAACAATACAAACTTCGTTCTTATATATGAAAGTTCATATTCACACTTGTGTACATATTTTGTGCCAAAATTGGAGGAAACATAGATGTAATAATAAGTATCAAACAAATAGTTATCCATCATTAAAAGTATTTTTCTTTTCTTTTTTTACATTTGATAAATGTTATGAGATGTAATTATGATATTAAAAAAGTATCAATATACATAAGTCAATGACATTTAGAAAGTATCACAATTAAAGTATTATATCAGCATTATAAACATGATATTATTAATGTTTTTATGATAAATTTTTAATGTGAAGGTAAAAGTTTAATTGACAGAAAAAGTCAACTTTTTATTATTTAGTGACAATGATAAATTGTCATAAAGAATTTAACTATGATATGTAATAAATGTTAATAAATGCTTATTATTGATTGAAATGAAACAACTAATGATAATTGATTCTTCATGTGTTATCTATATAATTTTCTTGATGTTGGATTCAAAAACTAAAAAAAAAAAAGTGTCACGAAACATTTTTTTTAGAGTCATGAAAATCCATTGTTATTGTCGTGCTTATTTGTTTTTTATTGAAAAAAAAAAGTGAAAGTCTAATACACAAAAGGGCTTATAAGTAAAAGCATTGACTTTTATGAAGCTAACCTATTTATTCATTTGGGTAAAAAATGGAAAGTTTGGAGATTTCTATACTAACACTATCTATCATCTACTTAATTCTTTCCAAAATCAAAACTTAAAAACTACAATCGAGTCCAACACTACATAAAATAATGAAAAATTGTATTAAATGGCCAAAACAAAATATCTAATAAAAAAGATAGACAATTTTTTTAATGGTGTGATTTACGGCTAAAAACATGATGGAAAGGGCCCATCTTCTACTTCATTTTCCGATCGTTTCGATCAAATCGGAAGTATATTTTCCTACTATTTTAGCAAAATTTATGGCAGTTTTTTAACTTCTTTAGGTGATTTTAATTACCAGATATGATTTAAATTTAATTAAAATTACAGTGTTGATTTTGGAAAAATAAAATAAAAAATCGTCCCGTTGCTCGAGAGCTATGTTGCCGAGGTGTGCGAAGTTTGATCAACAAAAGGTTTCTTCCGTTCGCTTCTTCCTTTTTTTTCCTTCTTTCCTTCTTCCCTTCTCTTCTTCTTCTTCATCTTCCTTTTTTTTTTTACAATAACACTTCTATAAAAAAAAAAATTAAAAAAACAATTCTTCCCTTCTAAGTATGTAAATCCAAATCGATGAGAATTTGGATAAAAGTTGAACTGGGAATTTGAATTGATGTCAATTGAAATGGGTAGATGACATAGGAGATTGTTGAGGAACCGGGGAGGTGGATATGGTGGTGGTGGTGAAATTTAGTATGTTGAGGTCATTGCTGCAATCCACACTTAATGTTTGATGGTTTTTCAATACATAGTTTTTGTGTATGGGATGACCGAAGATTTTAGCTATTAATGTACTTATTTGGGATGTATGTTATTTTTATAAAGAAAATATGACAAAACATATTATTTTTTATGAATAGAAGGTATTTGTGATGTTTAGTATGAGAATCTTTTTAACTGTTTATGGCTAGAAGATATTTGATAGTTATTTTGCATATTAAGTATTTGCTTTATTCGGTGAGATATTGTCATTAAGATTTGGCCAAATCCTAAGCATGGCCAGGTGGTTGGTTTACATGGCTTAAGTTAACTAAGATTCCAGTTACTTTTAGTATGTATAACAACCTATGATAAAGTTTAAATTGGTATCTATGGGGTTTAGTATGAGGCAAACTTCATCAAATACCTATTTTGGATACAAGGTACTTGCTTATTTAGTGGCAAATTTTGAGTTACTAATTAAAATTAAATATCGTGAAATCAATGATATAACTTTCTAGTTTCAACCATTAATTTCCAATTATGTTTGTTAAATTTTGTAGATCTAAGCTACTTTTGTTTTCATGATATTATTTTCGATGTAGTTAAACTAAATTAGATTGGATTTATTACTTGATTTAAATAGTTTTATTTACTTATTTACACATATTCAAATTTTAAATTCATGAGATTAGATAATGTTTTAGGTTGTTAAAGTTTTTGTTTGAAATAACTATAATGATAGGGATTTGGTAATAGGGGTGGTTTTGTTTATATTAAATTTTAAATAGTATTAGAATTAGTCGTTTGGTCACTTTCACAAAGAAAAATCAGTTTAGTCATTTTTCTAAAACATCAATTCATTTTGGCCATTTGCCCGACCACTTCTAAAATAATTTGGTGGCCTTCTTAGAGGAAAAAGGTCATTTGTACACTCACACTACTTTATTCAGCATTGAAACAACATATGAAAATAAATCTAAACATATTACCTAAATGTCTATAAAAATAACCAATAAATATTCAAATTTACTATAACATGTTTGATCAGAAAGTTTAGGGAAAATTATGAAGGTACTGATCTTATTAGAAAATTTTTGTGAAACGACCACAACACAAAGCACATTTACAGTCTATACCGAAGTAAAAAACGATAAAAAGACCTACACATTTACATTCTTCTTCATTAAGGAGGTAACAACATTTACATTGTCTATTACTACAACAAGAAATGATCAAACCCGACCAATATTTGGAGCATTTTCACTATCTTGAACATTTAATCTCATCATCTTGATCGGTTCGTTACAAGTTTGTCTATTATGCCCAACATTCCCACACATATCAAATTAGCCGATGGACAATATTCTCTAGTAGATGGTATGTACTCTACGTCGTCCAACCCGAGCAATTCTCCTCGAGGAAATGAAATTCTTTTTCACATATCATGGTGATTTCTTCCAATCAAATATGTCTCATCTAGTTGGATTCACGAGCTCTGTAAATATGTGATCATAAAGGAGTCAATGCTATAAAATCGACTACAAAAACTGTTCTTGGGGATGTTACATTCTTTAGTTGTCACAATCAGATTTAGACTCTTTGCACATGCGCTTGTGCGTGTGAAGGTTAAAAACATATCATTCAACCGAACCCTATAATGGTTGATTGACTCAACTCGATATCGCTTGATCTTGTTAAATTCTGAGTGCATTGAAGTTCATTTTTCACAATATTCTGAGTGCATTGAAATCATTTTTCACAATATTCTGAGTGCATTGAAGTTCATGATGTCCAATAGTTTTTTGCATTCATAAAATCACGTTTGGATAATGCTTCTTACGTTCTCAAGTAAGAATGTTATGAACAACGGTCTTGCTTCTTTTGTAATGACATTGAAACACTGAACACTGTTAGAGGTCATGTTATCATCCCTTTTTTGTATTTGGGAACCCTATGCCCACTTTCAAGCTCAACCACCTCCAGATAACTCGTGACAATGCCACTTTGAAAGCTACAAAGTTGGTCCCGATATGTTTCAAACTCCATCACGTGGAATATCCTGGTTATATGTTGGAACAAATCAATTATCGTGTTGTCCTTAAAATTTGTAACTAGATTCCTTTCAAGTGGCATGTGCAAATTTCATAAAATGTTGTGGAGAATACTGTATAAACAATGTTGAATATTGGATACCATAGGGTCTAAAACAATAACCAAATCATGGGGTTCTCCAATTGCTGACTTCAAATTTGTTATGAACCATTTTCATGTCTGATCGTTTAATTTTCTATAATTGCGCATGTTGGCGGATATAATTGATTGTTACCATCATAGCAATAACAACCAGCATAGACCCTTTGTACTTACCTTTCAAATGGGCCCCCATCAATGAGACAATAACTTTCAAAACCTCTAGAACAAGGCCCTAATGACATGAACATATGCTTGAAATGCAAATAATCTTTTAGCTTTATCTCAAACATTGTACCTGGATTCTCCATCTTCTAAGCTTTCCATAAGCATGGAGCATGATATACGAGTCTTTTGGAGAAACCCCTAGTAAGAGCGTATGTCGTCTTCGTTTGCACGCTACTCTTTATTACGTATATTTATACCATACTCTTGCCTCATCCTCAATAATGTGATGTCTATATATACGGCCTACACTGGTGAACTTGTCTTTGATTATTTGTCTAATAACCGTAGCACTTTGCTTACCTATGGTCATATTTTAAATTTTCAATGGAATGATAAGTCTTAGTTATGAGATTTATTTAACTCTAAAAACCTAAGTTATTAGATTATTTTGATATATTTTTGGCTTAAATTAGAAGGAATCTTATGAAATTGGAAAGAATTCGTGTAAGCATGTTAAATATCATTTGATCCTTGATTTTTGGAGTTTTTTCTTACAATTACTATGTTTTTATGAAGGATATTGATGAAATTTCCAGAATTGCAATTCCGATGCAACTGCAATCTAAGATAGTTGGGCAGGTTTTCAGAAAAGAAAAAACTATCAGATTTCAGCAATTTAGGGAAGGATTTCTCCAATAGATTCAACCTTGATTCATGGCGATTTATGTCCCAAAAAGTCCTTGAAGAAATCCTAGCTTGGAGGCTATAAATAGGGCATGAAATCAAAGATTCAAGGTATTCTGACATCATTGCATCTATTACACCAATTTCAATTCCAGCAATCCTCCCCTCGAACAAAAGACCACCAAGCCTTTAGTCATCCATCCGTCTAACTCATATCTAGGCATAGAGTTCAACCACGAATCACATCATGACTACTTCCAAGGCTCCATCTTTGTTCGACACTAAGGATTCTATCAGGCTCCATCTTTGTGGCTCTAATGCCACTTGTTAGGGACAAGTACCCTCAAACTATCTCCACAATGGTATGATATTGTCCACTTTGGACATAAAGTCTCATGGCTTTGTTTTTTGTTTCACCCCAAAAGGCCTCATACCAATGGAGATAGTCATCCTTACTTATATACCCATGATCCTCCTCTAATCTAACCAATGTGGGACTTTGATCGCATTCCCAACAATCCTCCCCTCGAACAAAGGACCACCAAACCTCCAATCATCAATCTGTCTAACTCATATCTAGGCTAACTCCTTTTCACCCGAGCATACCACCTATCTTAGAAAATCGCCGAGACAATGGTATATCAAGTTTGACACCTTTATTTTGAAGCAGGGGTTTCACAAGAGCTCTTATGATGCCTGTGTGTAATGAAAACTGTCTCAGAAAGGTATATATACTTATCTACTTCTGTATGTAGATGATATGATTCTGGTGTCTAAGGATTATTTTGAAATCTGTGATCTCAAGAAACGATTGAGTAGTGAATTTGAGATGAAAGATTTAGGTGAACTGAAAAGGATCCTACGCATGGATATAAAAAGAGATAGAGAGAAAGGTATGTTAACCATTTCGCAGGAGAGTTATGTGCATAAACTACTTGAGAAGTATAATATGTCTGATTGTAAGGCAGTTTCGACACCCTTAGCATCTCATTTTAGGCTTTCTTCATCTCAGTGTCCTGTTACTGAACAAGAAAGGTTAGAGATGGCCAATATTCCTTATTGTAATGCTATTGGAAGTATTATGTATTTGATGATTTGTACTAGGCCTGACTTGAGATATGCTATGAGTATGATAAGTAAGTTTATGTCAAATCCTGGGAAAGAGCATTGGAATGTTGTTAAATGGGTGCTTCGATATTTGAAAGGTAGTGTCAGTGTATCATTGTGTTTTAGCATGGATTGTGATAAATCGGCACTGTTGGAAGGCTTCACATATGCAGATTATGTTGCAGACCTTAACAAAAGAAGGTCTCTAGCAGGTCACATTTTTCGTTTGTTTGGTAATGTGGTCAGTTGGAAAGTTGCTCTTCAGTCAGTTGTTACCTTTTCTACTACTGAGTCAGAGTATATTTCAGTGGGTGAAGCTGTGAAAGAGGCAGTGTGCTTGAAAAGGATAGTTGGTGAGTTGTTGTCGCAGGAGTTCATTCCTATCGTCCGTTGTGATAGCCAGAGTGTTATTCATTTTACGAAGAATCCATCTCATCACAAACGGTCTAAGCATATCGATGTCAAATTTCATTTTATCAAAGAAGTTGTGGCCCAGAAAGATGTTGAACTGGTCAAGGTTCATACAGTTGAGAATTTGTCAGATATGTTAACCAAGGTTCTTCCAACCTATAGGTTCAAATACCTATTAGATGGGCTGAATATTAAATCTGGATGATAGGAAGATTGGAGAATCAACTTGGCACTTAAATATTCTTGTTATGAGAGAGATTTGTAGAAAATAACAAGTTTTTTAAGTGGTTTTTTATTGGGTTTTTGGAAATTTAAAGGCCCAATGTCATTATCATAATTAGTAAGCAGTGACATTTTTGCAATTATCTCTTCTTCTTCAAAAATAAGGGAGTATTTTTGTGTAACTCTTTTTGGAGAGCAGCGCAGCCGCAAGGGAGAAGATAGCTGCCTGGGGGTTTCGTCTGGTGAGCCGCAGCCGCTGAAGTCCACGAGCTGCCTAAAGCAAAACGTCCACCGCTGTCCATGGTGACGGGGTCTGGCTTGGGCGAGCGTCCGCAGCGGTGGCGTGGGTGTCCGGCGAGATTGATTTCCGTCAGACGAGCGAGGTCGATGGCGAGATTGATTTGCGTGAAGGAGCAGCGGCCGGTCGAACTTGGTCTGAGCAGTGGCGTGAACTTGAATCCGGTGGTTTGACAATTCGTTGTGGAGGCCGAATCCGATAGCGGTTGTCGGCATTGAGAGAGAGGCGCGGGTCTACGTGTGGTTCGCCAGTCAGAGGCGGGTAACACACTGTTTTGGGCTATTTTTGCAGCGAGTTGTTTTCAGTTTTCAGAGGCGACATTGTGTGCGGATCTCTCAGTATCAGTGGATACAAAAATTACAGATTGGTGATTTCGTTGATTATCTGTAATTTGTAAAATTCCTTTATTGCTCATTAATAAATTAATTCAAGCTAGTTCTCAAAGTGGATGTAGACCAAACTGGTCGAACCACTATATATCTTGGTGTTCTTTACTGCTTTCGTTTTATTTCTGCTGATTGTTTGTGTTTTGTCTGGCTATCTAAGTTAGGTTCAGAAACTCTCACACCAGCACTTTGTTATTTTGTTTCTGGTAAAACTCTTGAGTTCTTGCTACTTCTCTGTTCAATCCATCCTTCTCAAAATATCTAGAGTGTTAAGACTCAACCATCCTTGACAACGTAAGTTGGGTTGATTCAGGAACACTACTACATAAATTGGATTACATGACGTTTTTCCAATGTCAAGTAAAGGATAAAAGCGTCGAGTATTCGATAGTCAAATATAATGTGATAACTTGATTCTGAAAAAACGTAAAGACAAATATTTCTTGATACAATTTCCGTGTCAAGAAAGATAATACACTTGACACTGATGACATGTCAAGTGGATTAATTCTTGACAATTATTACGTATCATATGTGATTACTCTTGACATTTTTTTATTTATCATATATATTTTTATCTTGACACGAAATAATGGACAAGTTATTTAATTCTTAACACATTTTCAATGTAATTTATGCTTCTTTTTTTTTCAAATTAAACTTTCAAATTTAATTTTTACTTCTCATTTACTGCATTACATGTGTTCCAATCAGACAATTTCATCAACTAAAATAAATAGTTGCACATATTTTAGGTCTACATGTCAACCCAATATATCCAACGTAACTTAACAGTTTCATTCTTCTATTACCTTTCATGTATATGAACGATTCCAAAATTTACAAGATCGATCCACAATAGTGTATACTCTATCAACCTGCCCCAATATATGATAATTCCAAAATTACAAGATCAATCCATATGTGCTATATATTCCAAATTTTACAAGATTAAAATTATATCCCCACCACACATTTCTTTGAAGTATATAATCTATAATGGCTATGAACAAAACATTTACACCAAAAAAGTTTTGGACATTCCTATGTAGCCACATACACAAAATCTATAGGAAGTCCATCAGATATAGCGACCTAATTGAAGTTGTGAGTACGAGCTCTTTGTATCAATCTATAAAACATAAAAATTCAAATATACATTATTTATACTATTTACACTATTTATAATGTTACAATATATATAAGTAGTTTAAAAACATGCCGCATGTGTGATAATATTCTTCTCTTTAGACACGATTTCTTGCATATATCTCATAACATAATACCCACATTCGACAGTTTCCACCTGTAAGGGACACTACAACACAAAACTAATAATTAATACATATCAACCTAATTTTCAACCATGCAAAATTTTCAACCTGATTTTCTCATATTCCATTATTTGGTATACAAGTTTAATGATCCCAACACAATTCCACATTGGAAAAAGAAGGGAAAAAAATAAGTGATTTTGCTTTCAAGTCACCCAAGAAGTAAGGTAGAACATGAGTATAAAGAGAAATAACTAATTATACTTACCCGAAATCATAAGGAGCAATAACTAATTGATCTTGTTTGGAAGCCATTAATCTACTACAACGGTTCCGAGCTCTAACTTCTCGAGTATTTTGACCTGCGGATATAAGAGATGGATCTACAAAAATGTACTTCGACCCTTTATTTGAATCAACCATGAACGAGTATAGGTACCTACAATAATAGATCGAACACAATAACTTATTACTAATTAATAAAGTGGTAATATATCACAAACAAATAACATTTACTTACGTGATATAAGCCTTGATAAAGTCCACTTTTTGCATGTTATAAAATTCGATCACATCTTCTCGCAGAATATAACTCTTTCGACCAAAACCAAAGAACTCAACAGGTAGTTGGAAGGAAATACTAGTCTCATCAACTATTAAATTTTCAACGTACCTAAGAATAGACTTCAAGGATATTGATAAATTGGATGGTGCACTAGTAACTTCATTTTTTTTTCCGGCATTGTCCTTGAAGTTTTTTCCTAACACAATTAAGATAGAACATGAGTAAAATGTTCGTTCCTAAATAAGATAGAAGAACATGAGACTTATACAATTCATCTTCAAGATTGATGGTACACTAATAGCGATCACTTCCTTCTCCTTTCCCGCGTTCTCTGAAACTTTCTCCTAAAACCACCAAGTTATAATTTTATAAGAACATGAGACTAATTGTGACCCCAACATTTGATTTTTACTTGAATTAAAAAAATTAAAAATTAGTAATGAAAATATTCTATTTATCATGATAGCAAATGCACAGTCAATACTATAAAAGAGAGAACACGATCTTAATATCACAATTAGATGAAAGTTCATAAAATAGAATTGAAAATGTGGAAGAGTTAAGGTTCTGATGATGCTAGATTAAATTTTAACCAAATTTGACACTAAAGTAAACTAAATTCACACAGACAAAAAGGATTAAGCCATAGTTCCCTGCAAATCAAAGCTAATAATAAGTACCCAAAACTCCAAATGAAAATTTTCATCAACAGAATCAAATCGTAGAGGAATATAAGAAATTAAAAGGGTGAATAAAACTTACAAATCAGAAAACGTAGCCGCAATGTCGACAGAAAGAACGCAGCAACTATTAGCACAATGTCGAACGTAGCCATAAGGGAGAACCATTAGCACAAACAAGAAAACGTTGAATGGATGATGAACAGATGGAATGTTGAACGAATGTCAACAGAAAGAATAGACAGCAACGATTTTGAAGGTCAAATGGATAGTGAACGGAAGGAATGTTGAATGGACATCGGCAGAAAGAACGGACGACAACGATTTTAAAGGTAACGAACGACGAACAAACAGAATGTTCAACGAACGTTGACAGAAAGAATGGACGACAACGATTTTGAAGGTCGAATGGACGGAATAATGCTTGAAGGTTGAACGGATGGAAAATGCTTGAAGGTTGACTGAAATATCGCAGGCTGCAAGAGAATGAATGGAAAGGAAAAGACAATCTAAGGCATTTAACCATTTTACTTCTTTAAAATTATAAGTTAATTATTCTTGATATTTTATTAGTGTCAAGTAAGAGCTTATTATACTTGACACAAAAAACGTGTCAAGTTAGGGTTCGCGTGAAAAGATCCGAAACATTTTGTCAATCTTCGCTTTTTAAACCTTTTACTTGACATTTTCTTTTCTAAAAGGTCATTACTTGATATTTTTTTTTTCCAAAGAAACATTAAGTAATTAAAACTACAAGTATCAAGTAATATAGATTTTGTAGGAGTGGAATCTTGTAGTAGGATATTTTCTGGTTTTAGACTTTTCTTTACTATGTATTTTCCAATTTATCCACTTAAATTCTAGCACTATTTTAGCTTCTTTATCTTGTATTTTTCTTTATCATCTATCTTACTGTTTTCTCTAATTTACAAGTTTCCTTTTAATTTCTAGTTTTGTACTTTCTTCCCATTAATTAGTACAAGCTTTTCATTGATACTAGTTAAAAGATATGTACAATGCACATGAAAGCTCATTGTTTTAATCGGAAAAAAAAAAAAAAAAAAAAAGTGGTGTAGAAAACTCAAATATTTCTTGTTTTATATATAAGCTCATTTAGATTGAATATGAAATATGTTGCATGTGGTTTAAGAATATCAAAACACGTGATTTTATAAGGTAGAATTTAAAATTTAAATGAAGATGTTTTATGTTAAATTCAAATGGTATACTTGACATGAAATTAAAACATAATGAAAGAAATAAAAATGATAAAGAGAACACAGGGATGATTAAAACTAAAATACATGGAATACAATTGAAATAGAAATTGTAAAGTGAAATTGACAAAGAAGGACATAATTTGATAATCTATTACCTCAAAAAAAATTCGTTGGTCTTCTTTGAGGAGATTGATATTTTTTAAGGGAATTTTGATTATATGATAATATTTTTATAAACAATAGTTTAGGCACATCTTCATTGTGAAACCATGATATATAGATTTAGTGGCCAAAACTCCTAAAAATATTTCGTAGAACCTCAAATAGGTGTCAAATAATTTGAGTCAAAATTGTAATTGCATAAAAAGTGACATTTTATAATTGCAAGCTATGCGCATATATCATAACATGCATGCAATATCACTACATAAAGGCTCCATTTATGAGTCTCGCCACCACATTAGACAATGAACAAAAAGCTTTGTTTGATTTCTTGATCTTAAATTCAAAATTTTTATTGATGGACATAGTAGATAATCTCATTTTCAAGACCTTTTTGTAAAAGAAAAGTTGACCTATTTCAACATCTCCATCTGATGAAGAATTCCCATAGAAAATCAAGTCTCCCACTACGATCAATAGGTACCGATGATCCAACCTTTAAAGGATCATCCTCTGTTGCATTTGGAGTGAGGCATGCCTTATTCTCAACCATAGTTTGGTTCACCTGCTTGCTTGTCCTAGTTTCAAAATTTACATTTACATTTCCATCAGTTGCTCAGTGTGGAGTCCCATGAATTATTTCGGTCACATTGAATGTTCGATATCATGTTGTCTAACATAGGATTCCCATGGGTTAGTGTTGTTGTTGTTGTTTAAAGACAACTTTGCTGGTAAAGTACTCTGATATAATGTATGGAACCTCATCCTCTTGTTGTTCCATTTGAAATGATTCATTGTATTATATATCCATACTCACATGCTTATCACTCATATTATTAAATCTAATATCCTCATTTTGTTGAACTCTAGAAAGATAATCATCAAAAATGGAAAAAAGAAAAATAACATCACCATGTCGTTTCTTATATACTGTGGGAGAGCTTCATAGTCCAACTTATATTTCATCTTTATTATGATGTCAAACTCTGAAGAATTGACATTGGTAATCTCGTATATATGAATATTTAGTTCTTCATACTTCAAGGCTGAAAATTCTGAGGACATTCACCTCACAAATCATAGATGTCAAAAACTATGCACTAGCACTTATTATGACAACAAAGTAACAAACAACAATAAGACTAAAATGAACACACAGAGATTGACAACCCAATTCGGTGATAAACCGCCTACATCTTGGGAGAAAAATGCCAAGGAAAGATAATCCACTAATATTAAAAGTTAAGAAATTACAACGTAATACTTATTTGTAAAGTAACAACTTTTATATTGACACACGTAGAGCCTAGTTTAACAATCACCTAAACTCCCCCTAAATGTGAGTCACCTTCTCAAATAGACTTAAGCTTCTCCTAAGTGAATGGATATTAGTGTGGTAACACCCCAGCTCCCCTCGGTGTATAAGACTCCCTCTCTTGAAGTTATATCTTTCCTTCTATGAGTGAATAACCTTCACCAGCATGGACTTAGACTCCCCCTAAGTAAGAGAATACTTTTTTTATGAAACTCTTATTTAAGAGAACCCATGAGTGGAAGCAAGATTTTTTCAAGTCCATTGTGAAAGAATTAAATGCATTCACAAACATACAGAACAATTATGCATCTTAGAACAAATTACAGCATGCTTTCTAAATCAAATACAAAAGGAATGAGAGACATACCTTTGAAAAATACTTCTTCTGTAATTCTTTCGCTCTCATGAAGAATTGGACAGCAACCCCTCAACACAACCACTCAGCAACCTTAGTATTCTCGGAGTGAGAATCCAAGAGGTGTGGGCTCTAATTTGGTAGAGGGATGGAGGAAGGAAACGATCGAACTACACGATCAAACAAGTGGGATAAGGTTTTGTCTATTGCATAGACTAAGAATGCTTGATCATTTAGTAAATCTCGCTCTCAGAGAATTGTCTAGCCAATCGTTTAGTCTCTCGCCATATCGTTTAGTAAATCGCTAGATCGTTTAGTAAATTCATTTACACGATCGTTTAGTCTCTCACTTTACACGATCGTTTAGTCTCTTATGAAGGCTACCGTGTAATCTCTCGTGAGCAAAACGATTAGTAATATAACTTATGAAGCGACCTCCTAACAAAATGAAAACATTTTTCATTTTATCCTTCAGTTATTCAAAACTGAAAATAACCTCCCACCTTCATGGTTAATGGAGAAAATAACCAACCACAATTATCATATAATTATTTAAGTTATAAATAAATATAATAACCAACTTATCATATTATATTTATAATCTATAGTTTTAATATCACATCATATGTAATATTTAAACCATAATTCTTTTCTCCTTCATTTAATATAAATCATATTTATATCAAAATCCTCCAATTAATATATCTCATACATCAAATCAATTATATCACATATAATTGAACCAATTTAATTATATCATATATAATCAAATTTCCTCTTGTTAATTTGAACACTTCAAACTAACCCAAAAACTTCTCAACTTGAATCCATTGAGCTACCAAGGGGACCTTATAGACCTGTAGCTTGAAACTCCAACCGTACTTGAATAACTGACTAAACTCTTTAATTACGAAATCCACCATCCGTTAACTGTCATGCACCCCACTAAAGACCGACATCTACACTCTTTTCACTACAGATATATTTCTGTGTCCATTGGATATAACCAATCAACAGTACAATAACTCTTCACAGATCGCTCGTAAGTACGGTTGGGTCAATTTACTGTTTTGCCCCTATAGTTACATCTAACTCCTTAAGTATCACTGATTCCTCTAATGGACAATACATCATAGTCCTACTATAAGTGAACACCTCTCTGGCCATGAGAAAGTGTGTGGCGCCACATCATTCAAGCCCCGGAATTAGCCCTTAAAGGAGCAATCTATCTACTTACTCTGCTTCGGAGAATGAGTGAATTCCATCTTATATAATTGAGTTCCTAGCTCCCATCAAACGAATCCCCAAAGTAGTAGGTTTGAGTCGACAATCTGGCCACTCGCACCCATGCAAATCAAAGGACCATTCTCATAAGCAGGAGTTCCCAACTCACTCAGGATTAAGGTCATGTTACCTATGGTCATCCTAGTGAAATGAAAGTCCCTGTCATGAACGACATTATATAAAGAGACTAAACATTTCGTGGTCCGGTCTTATACAAACTTCTTTGTATAGGACACCCTCGCTCGCATGTCTCCACATGAATGATCAGAATCAGACCATCTGTAGCACTTTACAACACTTGTAATATCTACAAAGCGAGTTGTATCCGTAGTCACCAGGATAAGGTTTCTCTCCTTTATCCATATACTACAGACCATTTAGGTTATCACTTAAGGCATGATTCACTTATATGTCTCCACATACATGCTTAAGTTACAACGATAACCAGAGATCTTAGTTTATTGGTTTGTGGTTAATGCAACTAAAATATCTCATATTTTATAGCAACAATGAAGAAAATATCTCATATTATTACATCACAAGCGTTTGTTCATACAAGTGTTTACAAATTACAAAATCCTACGATATTTAGGGTATCAACCCCAACACTTCTCTGTCAATGAAGTCTTAGGCTCCCCCTAAGACCAAGAACCACTTCTTACGAACAAAGTCTTAGGCTCCCCCTAAAACAAGACATCCTTCCTGAACCAAACCAATTTTTCAATGATAATGCACAACTCCAAAATCAATGAAGAACAATCCTACGCTTATTGTCACAGAACACTGCCACGACAAAACAAACTTTTTATCAAGTGTTGAACAAGAATCAACCACCTTTGCAAGAACAATTCTTGCCAATAAAAAGACATCGTGGAAAAGGAAAATATGCCACGTAAACTTTGCAGCACTCATAAAAGGAAAAAAATCTAGTTGGAAATAAAACTACGGAATTTTCCAGATAAGAAAAGAAATAATCTGCAGGAATGAAAACTTTGTGACATCATTTGTGACAACCACTGAAACAACAACCAAACCATCACACAAGAAGAATCAATATCCTTAAACAATTACACAGCCAAAACCAATATTTTAACAAAGGCTATGAGCATAAGAATTTTTGTCAAATCACCTCCAAAGTAATAACTATCATTTTTGTCACCTCGTATCAAATGAGTAGGTGTTTCTCTGTCGTCATACAACTAAAGTCATACATAAATAAGTTGAGAAAAAAACAACAAAATAAGTCAAGTTTCTCTCACTCTATCGCTCTCTCTCATTGTCTCGCCCTATCGCTCTCTCTCACTATCTTTCACTATTGCTCTGTCGCTCTTTGTTTTCGATTGTATAAAACTATCAGCATGTAACTATCAAATTACTGCTAATTGCTTTACTGTTCAACCACACTACACAAAGAACCAATGTTACATTCGATTACCATTAAATAATGTTCTCTATGCACCTAGTTGCAGCTTCAAAACCCTAAAACACCATGGAAGGAAACAACTTTGAAGAAAATATTGTTACAACCAAAATTTTGGGGTTTAAAGCAAAGATTTTTAAATAGATAGGGTCTGATTCACAGTTACGATTGTTAGATGAAATTGACATAATTTGCGCATACGTACATTGACATGATTATCATGTAAAGAATAAACAAAACAATAGGAGCGAGAATCCGAAATAACGAGTGAGATTGGACAGTCAAGAGTGAGAGCAAGACAACCAATAAGATAATTGGAATGGTCCATAATGTCAAGAGAAAGCAAATTGTCATTATTTTTTAAAACAAATGGGGCAAATACGAATTTGGGACAAAAATTGAGCCATCCTGCAATTTCCCCAAAATTGTTTTCTCACTTTGGAGGCAAAGAATCGTTCGTGTACATTTTCCAACGGCATCCATTCGCCATTTGTTCTATCGCGGAAACACAAACCTCATCTCCAACCCAAAAACCCCCTTCTTTCTATCACACGATCACTAGCAAATCCGTCTCCATTGCAAGAATTCAAAGATAAGAAAGAACTAGAACTTCACTCCAATGGCGACGCTAATGTCGGGCTCCAGAATTCAACCAGCAGCTTCTGTTCTTTCCTCCTCCATCAAGCGCCATATGGGTTTTAATTCCCACCTTCGTTCCAATTGCTCGCTTTATCCTTTTCACCATTCTTCATTCTCCTTCAGGCGCTCTGGACCTAGACGATCTCTCTCTGTTTCCATGTCCGTTACCCCTCTTGAAGCCTGCGTCAAAGCTTCCATTACCGTACCCAACAAGCTCGGCGACTGTAATTTCTTCTCTTCATTTCTTGTCTTTTCTGCTCTATGTTTTTGTGTTAAGTAAGATCAAGTTAGCTTCCTAAAAGTTTGTTGGTTTTCTTTATTTCCTGGTTGGAATTAATGTGTGTTTTCAGAAATGACGATAATATGGTGGAATGCCTTTCACAGAACGTGAGAATTGTCGAATTTTCTACGCATTTAACATCAGTTGGTCCTTTTAGAACCATGTGAGTGTGACATTGATTGAAACCAGAGAAATATATTCCTCGCGAAGGGAAGGGCGAAAGATAATTTTCAAGTTATTTGAGTTGCTTGAACCCTCTCACTTGTTTGAGAGTGATTTTGAAATGGTTAAAATCACTCCAAAGTTTGCTTTTAATCCTTCAAAATCAATTTTGATGGTATGAATATCACTTTAAAAATGTGAACATTAAATTAATTTTGAAAGTCTAGAGTGAACTTAGCTCAATGATAATTGACATGCACTCCTTCCCTTAAGGTCGGAGATTCAATCACCCATCCTCAAGTTGTTGTATTAGAAAAATTGATTTTGAAGGATTAAAGAAAGACATGTTTGGGAATGATTCTAAATATGACAAAAGTGACTATCTTCATCTAATCAATTTAAAAAATAAGCAATTTCATTAGAATAAGCAATTTCAAAAATCACTCCCAACCATAATCAAGCCTAAACCAACCAAACTTTTTCAAGGCCCATCTTCATCTCTTCACTTATAACCAAGTTCTTGACTATGGCGAATTACCCCATAATACCCTAATAACATTTCTTATTCTAATGACAATCCTAGCAGTCATACGTGAAGCGCATGAGTTTGATGTATTAGTATATGACCTAATTTGGTCTTAGTTATGAAATATTTCCATTCTTTGCAGGCCCTTTTTGTCAAAGGGTATTACTGACTTTGGAGGAAAAACATCTACCCTATGACTTAAAGTTGGTAGACCTGTCGAACAAGCCAGAATGGTGATTCTCTAATTTGATCTCTCTCTTTGTGAAAAAATAGTTTTTGTATAAATAGTTTGATATGAATCATTTGATATACTAGAAATCTTTTTTTTTTTTTTTTTTTTATAAACAGAGGAAGTTCTAAATTTATGCCTTTCAAGTGTGCAAGTCTTTGAACTTCTTATCTGATTGTCTGTTTCTCTTATTTGAATTACTTTGTTTGAGTCCAGGTTCTTAAGAATAAATTCAGAGGGCAAAGTTCCTGTTGTTAAATTTGATGAGCAGTGGGTTGCAGATTCAGATGTTATAACACAAACACTGGAAGAGAAGTATCCAAATCCACCTTTAGCAACCCCTCCTGACAAATCTTCAGTGTATGTTCTATGTTCTATAATTGCTTCAATTTTGAAATTTTCTAGTGGTTGTAAGTTCTTTTTTTTTTTTTTTTTCTCTAAACAGAAACAATCCTCTTCATTGAAATAATGAAATAAGACTAATGCTCAAAATACAATAATGGAGACGAAACAGAAATAACCAACAAGAGATGAAATCAAGTACAATGCAAACACTTAGCAATAGAATACAGGCTAACTAAAGAAGAAGAATAAACAAAGCACGCATCTTTAACAATGACATGAATTGAATAGTCTATAAAAGATTGGAAAGAGAACACCAAGGGAAGGAATTGTAAGTTCAGTTATATGACAGAATTATACTAATAGTTTAACTTGTGAGCGTTCAATGTGTATGCTATATACCATCCAAACATGTTCATCAACATATAAACTGGTGTTCATATTATAGTTCTGTAAGGTTAATGTGAGATTTTGATGATACTTTGTAAGCTGCAACATTCAAACAAAATAAAAAAGAAAACAAAATCTTTAAGACACCATTTGATAACCATTTGAGTTTTGAAAATTGTGTTTATTTTCTCACAATTCCATGACCATGGTTTTCATCTTTCCAAATAAACATTTGAATTCTTAACCAAATTCGCAAAAGTAAGTTTTTAAAATTTACTTTTTTTAGTTTTCAAAACTTGACTTGGATTTTGAAAACACCTTCAAAAAGTAGACTTCAAAACAAAGTAACACATAGATAGAAGTAGTGTTAGCAAGCTTAATTTTAAAAGACAAATGGTTATCAAACGAGACATATATCTTACATTTTCACGTGTTTTCTTTTTTTGTTGATTATCAGTTTGAAAAATAAAAGAAAATACAACTTTACTTTCAAAACAGTGTTTCAAGGATGAAGCAACAGCAAATAATACTGTATTATCAAAGAGAAGTCGTGTTTTAATTATAAAGGAACAGAAAACAGTCTTTGAAAGTAAGAATCTTCAAATATGACATGAGGCTGAAAGCCTCTATGTATGTTTTTTTAAATGAAAAAGAATTTCTTTATTCACAGATTTGAGTTGAATGAGAGTTTTTCGAAGATTCGATTTCTCCTTTTGGCATCTCATATTTCCTTGTCTTTGGTTAGTGTGTGGAATTTATTCAATAACTGTTTAATACAAAGATGAGAATTTTGTTCATGATATGTTTTATATTTCATCTCCAAATTTATCAAATAATTAATATATTTACTGGCTGCTATTATAATATTTTTCCTACAGAGGATCAAAGATATTCTCCACATTTATTGCTTTTCTAAAGAGCAAGGATCCTGATGATGGAACAGAACAAGCATTGCTTAGCGAGCTAAGTTCTTTCAGTGATCACATCAAAGAGAATGTAAGACCTTTTTTTTTCTGTATCTTTCTTTTTAAATCAAATATCATACCATACTGAGGATGAACACAAAGAATGATTCACAGAATGTTAACTGCATTCTTAGTAAATAATCTGTACTAAATTTTATCCCCATATATTTGGTTAAAGAGGAAACATAAAGTGCTAAATGCATTCATCATTATCTCACATCACCACTGGCAGGCTCTGGGACATGTGGAAGTGTCTCTAATTTGAATAACTTGGATCATCACCTCTTGAGATCCCTCTTAAGCCGTAATTCTCTGACCAAAGTATTTCTTTCCTTCATTCCCCTCACCCTCTATTTATAACCAATGAGCATCACAAACTCCCTAGTAAATCACTAGTATACCCTTAATACTCTAAGAAGTAATAACACCCTAATAGCATTCCTATTAGTTGAATATGCCTCCATATAAATTAAATAACAACTTACTCTTTAATTTTTGTTATCAATGTTTTCTTAAGCTTTGGTAATAGAAATAGTAATGGGCTAAATTAACCATTTGTGGTGTAGTGGCATTGAATACATAGAAGAGTTTTATATTATTGAAAAACGTGGCAAATGAGTAATTATTCTTCTCATGATCCATACAGACTTGAAGCATGCGTTTTCATATAGGTTTAAGCCTTGTGTGATCCAAAAAGCTTGTAAGACTCGAGGTTAAAAATGAGAGTCTATCTTGAAGGTGCGCCTCAAGGTGCAAGCTTCAAAAATCTTTTAAAACAGTGTCATTACCAATCTCTCCCCAGCACGAGTGGTGATGCATGAAAATAAGTAAATATCATATGCTCTTTTCTAACTTACCATTTTATCTCTCTCTTTTGAAAAGGGTCCTTTTATCAATGGAAAAGAGATTTCTGCTGCAGACCTGTCACTTGGTCCAAAGTTGTACCATCTAGAAATAGCATTGGGTCACTATAAGAACTGGTCTGTTCCAGACAGTCTACCTTACGTTAAGTCTTACATGAAGGTACAACTGAACTTTTAGCTTAACTGTGATTCGTGGCCCATGATTTTCATCATGCTTAAAGCTTTTGACAACTGTTGTTTAGAGCCATTTTTATAAGCTAATCGGAACACATTTTAAAATACAATGTAACGATGCACTTGAAAGTTGAAACAACTATTCATCCACCCATGTTGTTCAAAGAATGAAAACTTCGACTGTTGTCAAAGTAAGAGAACTAAGTTTTCAACGAAATAGTTTTCTAAAGACAGTGCAAAAGTCTTTAAACACAACACCATAGTGGGACCATAGTTTCTATTAGATATGCTGTAATTCATTATGAAACTGCATATTTGAGATGTTGCCTTCACTAGCATTTAGAACAGGACCTGTATACACATTATCCAAAAATTTTACAACTACTGAGGACTGAATTCTAGTTTGTAGCTTCATGTTTATTGAATAGTTGTGTCTAACAGCCTGCAATATGATATTGGAATGTGTAAGATTGAAGTTCAAATCTTTTCATCCCACTTTACTTCATGGAATCATAATTGAATAGAAAGCTTAGGACTGAAGTGGAAATACCTTAACGTTTGGATTAACTTACAATATTATCGTTGAATCTGTTTCTTAATGTAACTGAAGCTTTACTCATTTGTTTTATTGCTGGCTTCAATGTCTTAATTATGATTGCTGACATTGTATCAGAGCATATTTTCAAGAGAATCATTTGCAAAAACTCGTGCCCTGCCTGAGGATGTCATTGCTGGTTGGCGTCCGAAGGTCTTTGGTTAAAATATTTTCTAGGCTGCTGAATCGTTTGGCATGAGATTCCACTACCTCTACATCTCTTTAAGGGCAGGCGCTGTAGTCATTAAAATTTCTAACAGATATGATGCAATGAGCGTTTTTTCTCCTGCTTCTAGTCTCACTCAAAGCTGTTTAGTAGGAAATGTTTAGTACATTATGCTTATGTCCAATACATCTTGTAAATTTAACTTTTCTATGAAAGGAAGTCACTCAAAGGGCAAGTACTATCCCATGTAATATGAATTTATAAATTGTGATTGTTTGTTCGTTCTTTATTTATTTAGTTTTTTTGTATCGTTGTTCTAATATAGCTTGAACGTTTTATTTGTGTAATGCCTATCTTGGTTTAATAACAAATCGATCTTTAACATAACTTAAACATAAATAATCACACATTATTTGACTTTTTGCACAAATAAATAGTTAATTCCCTATAAATGAAACGATCATCTCCAAAATTGATACTTAATGAAGGAGGAACAAACCATGGCAAATGCCAATTCAATCATCACTAAAGCCCTGGCTTGTGTTGAAATTTGAAGTATTTCAATTTTTCCATGTACCATTATTTGAAGAATCCATATTTTTAATAGAAGTTTGAATTGGTTGTAATGTATTCAAAATACTTAGCACCCCTCCCCCAACAACTATTTATTATTGTTTGTAACGAATCTACTGTTCTACTTGATCGAGGATCGTGATTTTATGGTAGGTTGAGTGTTTCTCAATTTTCAATCTTAAAAGTAACTTGAGGTATCACGAGACATATCTAAAGTTTAGTGTGGGGACCATTAAGACTACCAATTCTTAAATTTTACACTTAGATCATTGCTAATTTCTAAGGTTCTTGGGACAAAACATTTTTATGGTTAGTGTTTGGTTCAAGTAAAATTTGACCGTCATTATTCTTGTTCACAAATTGAAACTCAGATTAGCTATTCCGTCATTATTCTTGTTTACAAATTTAAATTTATGTGCAATTATTGAGTCTTCCTTATCTAGCCTTGTAATTTTTTACTTTTAGTATCGAACAATCTTCACTTTTTTTTTTTTATTTTAACATTCTTAAATATAGACAAATTGGCTAAACTATTTATATATATAGCAAAATTTATCAAATTTATCAATGAGCTAATTTTGCTTTTCCCTATATGTGCAAATAGTTCCATATTTTTTCATTTGTAAGAATTTTCCTTTTTTTTTTTTCCTTTTTGAGTAAGAAAGGGTAAAACAATAAATTTTTTAAAAAGTGTCTGCCATGGTAAAATGACATCAATTTTTACCTCTAAACTTGTCAAGTTGTATAATTTTATTTTAAACTTTTATTTTCATCAAACTGTCACAAATTTAGATAAGTGTTACAATCTTACCTTTAAATACGAGAATTTGTTATGATTCTTACTTGTTGATAAACTTTTATTTGAAACTTTGTTTGAAAAAACCACACAATCGTTTTTTCAATAAATTTATAAGATACACGTATGATACAAAATTCATAACATTTCAAAGAAAAACAAGAATAGAGTTAGTTTATTTGTTAAAAGCTGTGAGTTTTGGTTAACTTCTAAATTAATTAAACTAAAGTTTACAAAAATTGATATTATTGAATTTAGGGAGTGTACTCATAATTTTATACCATATTTTGTTGGGTGGATTAGAAAATTTGAAAAGGTACAAACAGTGAAATTTAACTTATATTAGTTTTAATGTGATGAAATTAAGGAGTTATTTTGAGCTGTTTAGTATCGTGAGGTTTTAAGCTAGAAGAGTTGTTTAATCGTGGAGTTTATACTATAAAGAATTAATGAGTCATGAAATTGACATTTTTTTAATCATAAGTAAAGATGTCTACCGGGTGGGAAGGGGAAGTTGAATCCCCATCAGCAAAATTTCCTATTTAATTTCATTGAAAGATTGCGAAGATTCATCGGAACCGGAAAAAAAATTCCCATCTTGTTTATTTCTCTTTTCTAGCACTCTTTTCTTTTACTTTCAACCATATAAATTTTTAAATATTTTAATTGGAGCATTTCCGATACAATTTATAATTAAATTAAACATTATAAAATTTCTTAACAAAAACAATAATTAAAATATTAAATCCTCCTAATATCTAAAATTGATATTTAAATATGAAATTATAATTTTTTTCAACTTAAACCTTAAACATAAGAAAATTTTAAACTTAAACATTACGACATCCATAATTATTATAGAAAAGTCTTCAATTACATCATAACGTTTTTTTTAATAAAAAAAAAAAAAGAGAGAGAGAACGTTATACGAGGGTTGTACGGATGACCCAATTTGTGGGTCTAAAATGTCAATTGATCCTCTGCTGACATTATCGTCATACCAAATTACGTAAATTGTCCTTACACCAGCGTCACGAGGTAAATCTCGCTCTCGTCTGATTAAACGCTCTCACTCCCGCTTGAAATTCTCTGGTTTGATGTGATTGCTTGTCAGTGTACGAATGATTTGACAATTTTCACGACGGAAACCTCAAATCAAATCAATAATACCTAAACACAATACAATGGTGATTTCTTTAAACTCTAAACTCCATTTCAAAGGTGATTACTTCTCTGATTTTCGACGGTGTTTTGTTGAACAGAGACTTTTCGAACGGGGATTTCCAAGATGAGGCTTTTTCAAAACGGAACAGCTTTTTCAAAAAGGTGAATTATTTTGAGTCTGTTTAATTATTTTTGCTGTGTTATTTCTGGAAAGATAGCATTACGAAATTTTGTATTGGGAGAGAGTAAGAAAGAGGAAAGTAAGAGAGAGAGCAAGAGTAATAAAGAGAGCGGGATTAAGAGAGAGAGCAAGATTATGAGAGAGAGCAAGATTTTGAGAGAGCGAGATTTTGAGAGGGAGTGAGATTAAGAGAGAGAGTGAGATTGAGAGCGAGAGTACACTTTAATTGCTTGTACAGCTTAATGACAAATGTTCTCTTACTTTGTAGGATGACAGAAAAGTGTCTATTTATTCGATATGGAGGTGATTAGGATGAAAATGAAAGTTCGTATATCGTGGGACAATTGAGAGGAATCATTGTGCCTCATACATTGAATTATGAAGAACTTAAATCTCACATTTACAGGGTTACAAATGTCAGTTCTTCAGAGTTTGATCTTATACTGAAAGTTAAATATAAGCTTGAATTTAAATCCCCTCCACAATGCATAATGAATGATGATGATTTTCGCTTCCTTCTTTTGCGAGAAGAGCTTAGTAGACTTTAGATAGCTATAACGTTGAAGTCTAATCAAGATGAAAATATTGGAATGAGGTTTGGAAATGTGAGTTATGATGATACAGCTGTGGACAGACAATACAAGGAATCATATCAGTTTCGTCAGGAAGAGGATGATATTCCATTGTTTACCAACACTGTACAATCAACATTTGGTTATATGGATTATGGTTCTTCGGTGGATGTGAATGAGCAACCAGCAGGATTGAATGAAATGGATCGTGATCATGGAGATGTGCGTCATTCTACAGCAGCTTCAGTAGTTCCACCATCTGTGTCTTCAAGTCATAGGATAGAGTTGATTATGTATGGTACCTCTTCATCTAGGACAGAGGACGTTGAAGTTGGTCAACTATTTTTTAGCAAAAATGACTTGAAAATGAGATTATCTATTCTGTCCATCAACAAAAATTTTGAATTTAAGGTCAGGAAATCAACCAAATCTTTGTTCACTGTCAACTATATTGGGGAGACATGTAAGTGGAGCCTTCATGCAGTCAAAATGAAAGGGTCTGATGTATTCAAGATCACAAAGTACTGCAATTCGCACATATGTTCCATTGGAATTTTGAATCACGACCATAGACAAGCAACTACTACGGTTATTGGTTAGCTCATTAAAGATAAGTTCACGGGAATAGGACGTATTTATAAACCTTGTCATATCGTTGAGGATATGAGGAGAGATTATGGCGTGAACATAAGTTATGAGTGGCGTGCAAGGGAAGCCGCGTATAATCTCACTAGAGGTACTCCAGAATACTCATACTCCATACTACATGCTTATGGAGAAGCGCTAAAAATAGAAAATCCAGGTACAGTCTTTGAGATCGAACTTGAAGATGAGGTGCATTTCAAGTATATGTTTATGGCATTAGGGTCTTGTATTAGAGGTTTCACAAGCTTTCGGCCTTGTATTATTGTTGATGGGTCGCACTTGAAAGGAAAATACAAAGGCACCATGTTGGTTGCGATTTCTATGGACGGGAACAATCAATTATACCCACTAGCATATGCAATAGTGGATAATGAAACCGATCGATCATGGAAATGGTTTGTGTCAAACTTGAAATGCACTATCGGAGAACCCGATAATCTGGTGTTTGTGTCTGATCGGATGGTATCTATCGGCAATGCTATTTGTGCATTTTTTTCTATGGCATTTCATGGATTGTGCACATGGCATATAGAAGAAAATCTTATTACAAACTTTAAGGATGGCACGGTTGTTGGGACATTTAGAGATGCAGCAAGGGCATTTCGCATGACAGAGTTCCAAACAAAATGGGACGAACTCCATAGTTTTAGAGACGGTGCTGTCACGAAATATTTGGAAGACATCGGTCTTCAAAGGTGTGCACGGGTTTACCAGATAGAACGAAAATATGATAACATGACATCCAACAGTACGGAGTGTTTCAATTCATTAACTAAAGAGTATCGACTATTGCCTATAGTATGCTTGATTGAACATGTTAGAGGAATGCTCCAACTGTGGTTCTATGAACGAAGAAATTACTGGGCATCTCGAACGACATTGCACTCTGACTACTGTGAAACCCAATAGCAAGTGAAGCCAATAAGGGCAAACGATATCGGGTGGAGCCTATTGATTGTTATCGGGTACACGTGCGAGATAATCGATTGAATTGTCAATCTTCACACGAAGGAATGCACGTGTAAGGAATTTGACTCACTTGGTATCCCGTGTTCGCATATAATTGTTGCTGCCAAAGAACGAAATATACCCATCCATAGTCTTTGCAGTAGATTTTATACAGTGGACTCTCTAATAACTGCGTATGTGGAGCCTATAAATCCACTTGATCATATATCTGAATGGAAAAGACCTCCTGGATATATAGAAAAGATTATCCTTCCTCCGAAGTTTGTGCCATAAGCCAGGCGACGGAGAGAGAAGAATACCATCTAGAGGAGAATTTCGCAGACAAATAAAATGTGGTTAGTGTGGGAATTATGGGCATAACCGCCAAAATTGTACCGAACCTCTTACAACCGTGCGACGTGCTGCAAATGCTAGAGACCGTGATACAAACACCCCTCATCTAGTTTAGTTTGTAACTAACTTGTAACATTTCATTTGTTATAAATACCATTGATCAGTTTTTCATACGTCATACTTGTAACATACTTGTAACATACTTCATACTTTTTCATACTTGTAACATACTTCATACTTTTTCATACTTCATACTTTCATCTTGTAAACGAAAAACAATAACAAGTTGGAGTATTTCTATAATAGCAATCTTCATACTTGTAACAAAAAACAATAACTTCATACTCTCTCAATCTTCATACTTGTAACAAACAACAATAACTTCATACTCTCTCAATCTTCATACTTGTAACAAAAAACAATAACTTCATACTCTCTCAATCTCGCTCTCTCAATCCCGCTCTCTCTCAACATCTTGCTCTCTTAATCTCGCTCTCTCTCAACATCTCACTCTCCCAATCTCGATCTCTCTCAAAATCTCACTCTCTCAATGTTTGAACTTTGAACCTTGAACCATATAATGTTCTACATACCATTGATACAATGAAAAGAGCAATAGCTCAATTATGCATGTTTTGATAAAATGCTGATAATGAACTTTGAACTTTGAACTTACATAAAAAATATAAGTTCCATTATACAATGAAAAGAGCAGTAGCTCCATTATACATAAAAAATGCATGTTCTAATAAAATTCTAATATTGAACTTTGAACTTATATAAAAAATACATGTTCAATTATACAATGAAAAGAGTAGTAGCTCCATTATATATAAAAAATAAATGTTTTTACATACATAAAAAATACATGTTCTATACACATAAAAAATATGGAGTGTTTACCCATAGTTGACACGCTAACTGCATCCTATATTCATTCATCTTCTCCTGAGTGATTATGGACGGATCAGCACCAGTCACCAGGTGTTCTAGTAATTTGATTGTGAAGATGCCATAATTAAGCGACCCATGTTGTATGTCAACGTTCATAGGTCGCGAGATTTTCCAACGGGCTGTGGATAGGTCCAACTTTGAACGATCCATTTCACAGTAGTGAAATAAGGATGGTACTGTGACCATCAATGGCTCTAGCCAATTCACCAGCTTTATCATTGGTGTATATGACGGAAGTGAATCGAACACGAATATGTGGCCTCTGTTAATGTCCATTGAAAGGACCATCCAGTGGTCACTGATATTCATCGCGGTATAAATGAAATCCACATCTGCCCATTTAACATCGAATTTATCGGTGAGGTAGTCCTTATACGTTCTTCTTTCCATGCTAGGGCAGCCTCCATAAGTGTCTTACATCGCACGAAAAATTTTTCTTTCATAAAATAAAATAAAGTATTTATGGTCTACACGAAAAATTACCATGCCAGTAAAAGTACAAGATAGCCAACATGTAAAGAAGTAAAGACTAGGAAACTTACATCGCACTCGACCAACGAATTCGGGGTAATCAATTCCTTAAAGAATTGCTTGGCGAGTGGTTTAAAAGAGTTCTCTCGAACCTCGTTGTCCATATTGTCATCCGAGATCCAGCTCATCATTTCTGTAAGGATATTGTATGGAACATCATGTGCTACGTCATATGTGACGATCGCTCTAGATAGTGACGTAGCTACACCTAGGAGAGGATGCTTAACCACACTTTTTTTCTTTACTTGAGCTGAGGATGTATATTTATCAACAGGTTTTCTCTTACGACTAATTCTTCGAGATTCCTATATAAACAGATAACAAAACATTACTCATCAAGAAATATAAAAATATAAACAAAGATTACTGATCAATAAATTACTCACCAATGTAACTCCTTATGTGGTCGTAACAATCCCAGAAGTGTCGGCCTCTGGGATGCCAGACATGTCAGCCTCTGTATGTGGCATGGTGAGTAAGGCAGACATGTTAGGCTCTGTTTGTGGGACGTCAGCCTCTATAGGTTCGACGTCAATTGATGATGTCGTGGTGGTATCGGGCTGTGGGGGGGGGGGATGAGAGTGTCAAAGGCAGTCACATTATTGGTATCAGGATACTGAGATGGGATGGGTGACCTGGTCGTCCCCTCATTCACCATGGAACTCTTCAATTAGTAAAATAAAATGATGAGTTCACGAACACGTAAAAACTAAACACATAAAGACATAAAATGATAGTAAATACAAACCTTGCACATAGACTACAACAGTGACAGGATGGCCGACAATTGCCCTTTCATGTTCGTCATGTTTTCCTCCATACTAGATACATGACTATCTAAACTCGATATGATAGTGAGCTTTCAATGGTTCGCAGGTACGAATAAATAGAATCGTCGGGATTGGCTCCCTCCCTGCAACAGGCAGCACACTCAAGACACTCCTCATCCACAGTTCGCTCTCTACGGGAGTCTACAAGATAGACATCAAGTTGGTTCAACTCGTCCTCATCGTGTACGTCCCCTATCATATTATGGAACATATCATCACTAGGTGTGTATGCCCCTCCTTCCACCCTTCCATATTTAGCATCCTCGTGCTCAGAATGCTCAGGTTCATCCCCCCCTCCACCCTGTCAACTTCATCATTGTCATCTCCACGATGATCATCACCATCACTTTCACTTTCAGGACTACCCCCATCACTAGTCGACCTATTGCCACTTTCAGAACTATCATCATCTACACCTAGATCAAATATAGGTCGGTCATTCACTAGGGTATCTCGAAACTCCCTCTCAGCATCTGACATGACAGTACTCTCTTTAATCTTTATCTGCATTAACAACCCAGTAAACTGGTTAGTGTTAATTTAAAAACTAGATAAACATATTATGAATAGAGTAAACATACATTGTTAGACTCAAATATCTCTATCTCGAGTACTTTGAATGACACTGAGTGGGAGCATGACCATCGTAATATGGGGGGCAAAGTCACCTTGCTCCTTCGCTCCACAATGTTCCCAGCTATCGATGAAGCTAGGATCTCGTACGTCCATACCTAAATAAAATTTAAAATATATTAAGAACAATAATAATGTTAAATCAAACAACATGATTATTATGTTAAGCAAATTTACCTGGAACGCTTATGGAAATCCACGTAAAGAGTACTTCACCACGTAATTTTTATTTCCTTTGACCCTCGTCTTGTATAGACTACTCTTATCATTCAATGCAGTCTTTAGGGCATCCAATGTCCTCTCCCAAATAATGGTACCCTAATCAAGACTGTTGTAGTACTCTAAGTTTTGAACGTCCTTTAAACGTTTGAGGTCCACTGTATTTTTCTGTTTGTTTTTCCCCATCATTGCGACCTCAGTATAGTAAACTACTGTGATCTTCCCAGCATCATCATCATTTTCAAACTCCAAGTCCTTGTATTTTTCTTCAAGTTGACAGAGATGTAAGGTTTCCTTCGTCACTCGATTACCAAAATACTTGATAGCAAGTTCATACGAAGACTGTTGGTTTTGATCAACTCGTGTTGGAGATTGCCACAAACCAGTCATCAACAAAAAGCCATCCTTTGAAAAAGTGACAACCTTTCCAAAAACAGAGAATGACATTGAGTCTGATCTCGTCCTCTTCACTTCTCTCAGCAACATGTGATGGATAATTGGGTTGTCAATCTCCAAAAACTGTTCTCTTGAACATGTCCAACTGCTTTGGCATAAGCTTCTCTTTCACAAGCATTAGCAATGTGGGCCAAGCTGGTTACTTGACCGGGAAATTGGTCTGCTTCGGGTATTCTGAAACGTGTTGCCATCTTAAATCACTCCTGCATGAAATAAAGATTTAATCAGTAAACTCCTTCAGAAAAAAAATTGTAAAATAACATTATGTTTAAATCTCATTGGATTCGCTTTCACTAGACTCGCTCTCGCTAGTGTCGCTACCGGAGTCGCTCTCTCTAGTATCGCTCTTTCCAGTATCGCTCTTTCCGATATCGCTCTCTCCGGTATCGCTCTACTGATTTCACTCTCACTTATCTCGCTCACAAACTCTTTCAACTCGTCTTCAACCACAAAACACATCGAAAACCAAAAAAACAAACAAAAGAAAACCATATCAGTGTATTTCTAAACCCAGAACGACCCACAAAGCCCCATTATCGATCAATGTAGGACATTTTTGGCACATATTGAAAGATTTACCGATCAGATTCGATTTGTTAGTAGAATCGTTTTCAAGTCGAAATGATGGATTCTAAAGAGGTTTTTAGTTTATGAGCGATACGAAGCCGTTGGCCTTGGAAAATTTGAATGAAGAGTTTTTAGTTTTGGTAGGTTCTCAATAAAAAGGTAAGAAGACGAATAAGTAAAGGCAATTTACGTAATTTGGTATGCGATGATGTCAACAGAGGGTCAATTGATATTATTTTTTAAAAATGGGTCATTTGACCTTTTGGACCCAAAAATTGGGTCATCTGTACAAATTTTCCATTACACGAAGCAGAGGTTTAGAGGGTTTTTAATTCTTTTAATATATATAAGTTGAGAGGAAGGTAAATTTTGGAATTGATCAACCTACTGATTAGGGGTAAATTTTGGATTTTTTACAAAAAATAAAATAATAATAATAATAATAATTTTTTAAATAATAATAATAATAATAATAATAATTTTTAAAATAATAATAATAATATATTTTTTTTTTAAAAAAAACAGTATTTGGTCACATGAAATTCTGGCTCATCAGTCGTGGTCACCCACATAGCTCAATCCCATTCCCCGGCACTGAAAAACCTCAGCCATTCCATTAAACCCCAAACCTCTACAATTCAATTCCTTCACTTCCATATCACTCCCACCATTTCTGAGCACAACAAACCTGTCGCCAACACATGCTTCTTCAAATGGCCTTCTCTGGTCCTTCCCTCCTCCATCCTTCCTCTGCTTGCAGACTCAATCCCCTACTCTTTACCAGGCACCGGCCTTCTTTTGGCCTCTCCCGCTTCCATTTCCGTCGTCTACAGCAGAGACAATTAGCTGGTACTCTCACTTCTCCTCGCGTTTGGTTCCTTTTGTGGGTAGCACCACAATGGGTTTCTATCCCTTTTTCTTTTCCGGGTTCTCATGAATTTATGTCCCTATGGCTTTTAGTGGGTGAATTTTATTTGTAAGATATATTTTTTCAAGTGTTGATATTGTTAAATTTACTATAGTCCAACAGTTTAAGTTTTTTTTGGTTCAATTGGTGATGTAACATGGTATAAGAGAATATGCTCGAATTCTTGTATAACTTTCTCTCTGATTAATATTTCCACTTATTGGATCTTCTGCAAATTTTAAACCTAAGTATTGATACAATTAAATTTACCATGCTTTTGAGCCAATCAGTGGTTTAACATCTAGGGGTAAGGTTCAAGTTCATTGGGAATTTCATGCTGTTGTTTGGCATTGGATGTTCATGCGTTCATCAACTTTTGTCTGAGTGTCGTACATTGGAAATGAAACAATTTCGTTTTATTGTTTTGCTTGAGAATTGTGATTAAGCATTTGACTGGGATAGAAGGAACAATTTCCTTTTGGGTTGGATTCTAGGTGGTCATGGATATAATTATTTATGATTAGTGGGAATGACTTCTTAATCTTGATTCTAGACAATGGCTAGAATTAGACTTGGTAGGCGAAGTTTCACATTCATCTGCGTATGTGTATATTCACCGGTTGTTCATTGAATTTTCAGTTGCCACATCAGCGAATGGAGTTTTTACTTCTCCAGAGATAGCAAAAACGTTTGACTTTGCTTCGGAAGAGCGAATATACAAATGGTAATCAATATCATGTCAAATATCTCACAATATTTGACACTATGATCACTTCTCTTTTTGTTACCTATACTATTGGCGTGTTGCTTTAGCCTAATTGATGGCAAATTGCTGTCTTCTGCTACTTCATGGATTTTTATTTTATCTATGTGTGTGGTAAAGAAGTTAGTGCACTATTTCAATAATTGATAGCTCTTTGAAGATTCCAAGAATGTACTGGTATTTCTTTTTCTGCAATTGAACCAGCTTGACTTCTTAACATTTAATTTAATCTTTTCAACGTGATCGATGTAAGGAGAAATTTAGTGAATAGTCGAGATGTGGGCAAGCTAACCCATACACCCACGAATACTGAAGAAGGAAAAAAGAAAAAAGTTGTTTTTGTTCCTTACTCATCCCTATGATGATTTATTTTATACAAATATGAGGAAAAACTATTTTAGTCTCTAAGTTGTGCATTAATAAACTTTTTGGTTTTACTTGGCTTGATTTATGTTCTTTATGTAGATGGTAACCACTTTCAGTTATTCCAATAGTGAACCAAATGGACTTTTAGGTTACGGGTGCAAACCACTCTGGTTACCTATAGAAGATAATTAAATAATTTATGAATTTCTTGATGCTAAATAGCATGGACTTGGTTATTTTAATCCAGAGGTTCTGTTGGTTTTTTGAGATAAGATGTTTTTCTCTATATCATAATTTCTTACTTCAAAAAGATTATGAATTTTGGCTCATACCTTAGGACTGACTAACTCAGGGTGGAGTTTCTACATCTTTGTTCCATTAGATTTGTTTCACTATTTTTTTTAACGTTCTAAGTAAAATACATATTCTTGTTTGTTCCATTAATCTAAATTAAACGAAATTGAATTTACCTCATTTATTTATTGGCAAAGTAAATGCGTACCTCTTACTTCGTACTTCTCCACTTTTAAATCTTCATTACTGAGTTTCACCTGACCGTGAGAAGAAAAAACAATTTTGCTCACTTACATATGATTATTTGATGCTTTCTCTTTGTGTCGTTAGGTGGGAATCTCAAGGTTATTTTAGGCCACATTTTGATCAAGATACCATTCCGTTTGTGATTTCAATGCCACCTCCCAATGTCACAGGATCGCTGCACATGGGACATGCGATGTTTGTGACTCTCGAGGTTGTGAAACTAAGAGCTAGCCGGTAGCCTGTATCTGATAATGAATTTTACTTCTGCAACTAACTCTACGTGATAATACAATTTATTGTATTAAAGTATTGATATAAGATTAAATTTACCGTAATCCATTAGCCTAAACTTTTGTGTTTATGATGAGGGTTATGGTATTGAAGTAGGAGACTTTTGTGTTCAAGCCTCTATAATTTCATTTCCTTTCATATTAATATTGATTTTCACTTGTTGGGCCTTCTATAAACTTTGATTCCCACAAGCGAGGAGTGTAAAAATATTGATGTAAGACTAAATTTACTGTAACTCATCAACTTAAGCTTTTGAGTTAAATGGCAGTTTAACATATTGTGATACTAAATGCCAGTGATATGCTTTCTTACAATTGAATTCTCACGTATAATCTGTTAAGTTCAAGTTCCTGTGGTTGTGGTGGTGGTGGTGTGGGGGCGCGGGGGTAATGCAATGGGGAAAGACAAGACCCTGCTAACCAAATGCCTTTGGCGAGTTCATCAAGGATCTAACACTTTATGGTACAAGGTCATTGAAGCAAGTATGCTCTTACCATTTTGGATGGACCATTGGGAGGGTAGGAGGCACATAGAAACCCGTAGAAAGTCATTTTGGTTGAGGTTTCCTTTCTTTCTTAGTTTGTTCTGAATGTGGTGGGAGATGAGAGAGAGATTTACTTTTGGGGGAATAAGTGGTTGGGAAGATGACCCTTCTGCTCTTGTTTTCCTATTTACATCAGTTCTTTGAGGAGTGATTCGGTGGCTTTGATCCTTTCTCATTTTAAGAAGTTGCCTTCACCTTCCTTATGGTTTTGATGTCTGTTAACCAATAGAAAAATGGTGGATGTTCTAGCTCTATTATCATTGCTTGGTGACTTTCACTTTAGCCTTGGTCGGGGGATGTTCTCCTTTGGAGTGCTTGTCTATTTAAAGGCTTTCCTTATCTTTCTTTCCTTCGGTGTTTAGTCAATCCCTTCGTCAAGTGGTTCTATTTTTCCGTAAGTGTGCAAGGTTAGGTTGTTCGTGTGACACGTTATGCACAAAAGTGTTAATACCTTGGTTGGATCTCGGCTAGAGGGTTCATTTTGGTTGGGCTACTGTGTTGTATTCTTTGCAAGAGGGAGGCAGAGGACCTCAATGATACCCTTTGGAGATATGATTTTGTTAGTGTTGTTTGGAGTTGTTTCTTTGAGGCATTTGGCCTTTACTTTTTTCTGCTCTCTTGTAGGGAGAAGATCAAGGAGCTTCTTCTCCATTCGCCTTTCCAAGAGAAAGGGATGTTTTTGAGGTCAAGGTTTGAGCTAATTTGTGAGATCTTTGTGGCGAGAGAAATAGTAGAATCTTTGGGGGTCGGAGAGATCTTTTATCTATGCTTTGTCACTTGTTAGATTCTATCTTTCTCTTGGGTTTTGGTGAAAAGGTTTTTTTTTTTAAAATTACCCTCCAAGTCTTATTTTACTTCATAGAAGTCCCTTTTGGTAGTTAAATTCCTTTTGTGGGCTTTATGTTTGTATGCCGGTGTATTATTTCATTTTTTTTTTCTCAAAAAAAAATTCGCAACTAAAAAAAAGTAGAGCTGCATAAAACAATTTATAATTTGCTGTTTAAAACTTATAACTGATATGTGAACGATATTTGTTAGTTCTCCTAGAATTTTTTTTAAAAAAATGTCTGTGTAAGAAACTTTAAAATTCAAAAGAAATGCAGCGATGCCTTGATATCAGTGTTTCTTCATTATATAATGCTGATTTTATGGTATAGCTTATTTGAGTTTGAATTTAGATGGACAGTATAACTGGTTCCTTTCTCTATATGCTTGTAAATATCCTATTATCCTCACTTCTTACAAAAGAGTAAAATCAGATTTAAGATAAAGTTGATATGGCAGACAATCCTAGTTTTTCTTATGGTACATTATTTTTCATCATCACTTTTACCTAGTAGTTTATGCCCAACATCTGATGCTAACAGAAAATTACAGTGAAATAATATTCTCACTGACAATGATTGTTTACTTGTCTTATGGCCCTTAGTCAATTCTTTTGAGCAGCCTTTCATTTTTGTCTTTGTTACTTTGCCTTAGTTATCTCTCAACCAGTGCTATTGGTTTCCCTGACCAGGATATTATGGTTAGATACAACCGTATGAAGGGAAGACCAACACTCTGGCTTCCCGGAACTGATCATGCAGGTATTGCCACACAGGTTTGTCTCTAAAGTGAGTCAGTGGACTGCTATCTCTATTTTCATTCGCCAGTATCTCATAAACACATAACACAAGCCAAAATATTTAAATAATTTCACTCTTCAATGAAGGAGGAATTTCTCCTTATTTTGTATGGATGCCTGTCTAAGTTAGTGACAGAATATATTTCATTTTCCTAATTTCCATTGTTTGAATTTAAGTTTGATCTGGAGGCACATTCTCTTGCCTTTCTTTGCAGTTGGTTGTTGAAAGAATGCTTGCGTCTGAAGGAATAAAAAGGGTTGAATTGGGTAGAGATGAATTTACAAAGCGAGTTTGGGAATGGAAAGAGAAGTATACAATCTTACACAATTTACTTAGTTATTTATTTTGGTCTTGAAGTTCGCTTGCTTCTATGAAAAATAATGGTGATTAGTATCCATGCCTATCAAGATAATTCATAGCTTTGTAAATTTTGAAAATATTATCTTAGCATATTATGGTCCTAAATCTTGTATCTCCATTCTCTGCTTCTGTATAATAATCTTGGCACAAATTTAACTTATTCTAATGACAACTTTTCTGGTGAAGTTGCTGAAGATCCCTTTTTGGGGTATTACAAAGTGGGTGTGGCTTCATGCTCTTGAATAAGAATAACAATCCTGTTTTATTCCTACCATTCATTGTTGATCCAAAGCAACCATTTCAAAATATTTATTCTATGAATCTTAATTCTTCACATATTTATTCTAGCACAATTCATTTAAAATGTTTTTTTTTTTTTTTTTTTTTTTTTTTTTTTTTTTCCATTCAAACTTTTAAGGTATGGTGGAACTATCACTAATCAAATTAAGAGACTTGGAGCTTCCTGTGATTGGACTAAAGAGCACTTTACACTTGATGACCAGCTAAGTCGTAAGAGAGTTTTCCATTGCATTTCTTCTGTAGGCAATAGACATAAAAGAGGGTTAATGTTTGCATGAGTGTAAGTTATGTTAGCTGAAATGTTTTCTGACAAATTGCAATTGGGTGGTGGCTCAATCTTGCACTGATATTCGCTATAATTAGAGGGGCTTTTATGCAATTTTGATGCTCTTTAGATAGAAGGTTCGTAATGTTCTTTTTTAATTTCCTTTGACTCCTCATGGGTGTTTGTATTTCTAGACATTTTTTTAACTTTTAACTCATCATCGACAAGGATTTTGTTTAAAGAAAAGGATTATTATATTACAATTTTGGTCCTATGATTTGATTGTAGTTTCAATTTGGTCCCTATGATTTTGAAATTTCAGTTTGATTCTATGGTTTTAAAAGGTTCTACTTGGTCTCTTTGATTTGGTTAAACTTCACCAATTGTCCCAACCAGACTCTTTTCCACCTGAAAATCCACTTATTTCCTTCTAATATAGTCAACTAAGATAGTTAGCCAAATAAAAAATATCAGCTCATTGCCACGTACAAAAATTGTGTGGGTAACAATATGAGAGACAATATTTAAGGTTTGACTAAATCCTAGGAATCAAATTTCTTAGCCAAAATCATAAAGGACCAAATTGAAACCATGTCGAAACCATAGGGACCAAATTTGTAAATTTTTTTGTTTGGTAATTTGGTTTGACAGGCCTTGTTTTTAGTTTCTGGGACTTTTCTTATGATCTCATAAGTTTTGCTCGTTTGAAGTTGGCTCATCTCGCCTCATCATGTTGCACGCTTTTCCATTCTTGAAGGATTCTTTATTCATGTTTTATGGAATATTTGGGTTGTTTATTTTCCTTTTTTCGATGTTCTCTTGGTATTCTTTTCTTTTCTTCCTTTGGTATTTATATATGTTGAGCATTAGTCTTTTTTCATTTTATCAATTAATAGTTTTAAGTCTTGTTTCCTTTTAGAAAAAAAAAAATTAGCTAAGAACAAAGTTAGCAAAAAGATAAAGAAGTATAAAAGAAAAGCCTATGTGGGGGAACCAAAGGCTGTTAGATTAATTCTTAGTATTTTTTCTTTTGAAACAGTAACGAAACTTTTTATTGAAGAAATGAAAAAGGTTAAATGCTCAAAATACAAGGAAATAATGACTGGTAAAAATACAAATAAAGTACAATAATAACATCACAATAAATAGAATAAGCTGAGAAAACAAAGGCATTCCAATTTAGGCATAAATCTTGAATGGAAAATTCTGCAAAAAACTTGGAAAGAGCACCAGAAAGAAGCATTAATAATAGCAATTTCAAAACGATCCGCCATGCAAGTGATTTATCTTGGAAGACTGATTTTTTCAAACCAAATTGCAGCAAGGATTGCTTTAACTGCGTTGGACCATAACAACTGAGACTTTGGCTTTAAATATAGACCAATCAAAATCTGAACAACATTGTCTTTGGACTCCTCACAAAACGTTCACTGAATATTAAAAATGGAAAGCAAATGGCCCCAACAACGTCTGGAAGAACTGCAATAAAAAAATAGGTGCTGAAGACAGATGGTGTTTTGATATATTGATATTTTCCTCTCATTTACGTCAAATACACCATTCTAGAGATAATAAAATCTGGGCCCTTCTTTTTGCTGCCAGTGCGGATTTTTTGGGTTGCAAAGTTGATTGCTTCCCTTTTATTTATTTGGGCTTCCCTCTCGGAGGAAGGAATGCCTTTTAGGTGGCGTGGAACGTTCTTGAAGAGAAGTTCAAAAAGAAAATTGATTAATGGCGCGGTTTGGTCCTTTCTAAAGGAGGGAGGTTAACTCTTGCACAATCGGTTCTTAACAGTTTACCGTGTTATTTTTTTTTCTTTGCTGAAGGCCCCTACGATCTACTGTGGGCTTGGTATTGTGTCCCTTAGTCAGAAGCCCAGTGCTTTGTTGATGAAATGACTGTGGAGGTTCTGCCATGAGGAGACAGCCCTTTGGAGGAAGGTTATTAGAGCTATTTACAGCATGGATGACCATGGTTGGAGTTCCTTGAGGCCGAGAGACAAAGGGAAGTTCAGACTTTGGAACGGCATTATGAAACAAAAAGATCAGTTTTTTCAGTTTGTGGACCTTGTGGTGGGAAATGGTAGAAACATCAGGTTTTGGGAAGACAAGTGGTGTATTCCCCAACCTCTTGCTTCCCTTTATTGCGATATCTATGATATTTCTACTAAAAACGATGCTGTCACTGCGGATTGTTGGAATAGTTTGAACTAGGTGTGGGATTTGGGGTTAAGAAGAGGACTTTTTGACAGAGAGATGGGTAGCTCCATTGCTGTTGCCCAGTTGCTAACCGATTGGGTGGTGAGAGATACTAGGGACAGTTTGCGTTGGAATCTGGAAGCCTCGGGCAGCTTCTCTACCAACGCCACCTTCCTCAAAATGACTATGGGTGTCTCGGAAACTAAATTGCCTTTGGTCAACCTTACTTGGAAATTAAAAATTCCTAAAAAGGTGAAGATCTTCCTTTGGTCCCTTGCCTATTGAAGTCTAAATACTCGTATGATAAGGTTCAGAGGAAGTTCCCTAATTGGTCCCTCTCTCCTTCCATCAGTCTTCTTTGTCTTAAAGAGATGGAGTGTATGGACCATCTGTTTTACACTATGATTTTGCGTCTAGAGGTTGGAATTGTTTCTTGCCACGTTCGGGGTGCTTAGTTGCCTTCCTAAGTAGATTGATGATTGGTTTATCGATGGCCTGAATGGTGGGCACAAAATTCTTTGGCAATGTGCAATCCGCGCGCTTTTGTGGTATTTGTGGAATGAGCGGAATAGTAGGTTGTTTGATAATAAGTTTACCTCTTTTTTACTCTTTTTGGGCCCAGGTTCAGAACACGGCCTCTTGATGGTATACAAATTACACTAAATTCTTTTGTAATTATAGCATCCTTATGATTTTAAACAATTGGAGGACTCTTCTTGTTTGATTTCGTTTTTGTGGGGGGGGGGAGGTCAACCCCCCGCCCTTAGGCTGTTCCTTTCTTTCTTGGTTTAATGCATCTCTGTTTCTTATTAGAAAAAAAAGAAAAAATAAATACATAAATTGGAGACAGAGACCATATTTATTTAAAGATTTTCAGAAGGTGGAGCATACCATTGATCTTATTACTACTTTTTCATTCTAAGCGAAGCCCTTTTTGCAAAATTTTGTTTCGAGTATAATGTCTATAAAAATCAAGTCAATTTAAATGCATTTTCCAAGTCTATTCCTTTTGTCTAATTCTTTTTTTAATCAGACGTTCTTTTAGAAAAATAAATAAATATGTTCCAAGTCTATTTAAAGTAGTTTCTTACCATGGTCAGTTGGCTTGAAAGCAATTTCCACACTTGCTGATACATGCTTTTGAATGTTTAGGAGCCGTTATTGAGGCATTTGTTCGGCTTCACGAGAGAGGCTTGATCTATCAAGGTAGAATACTGATTCTTGAAGGACCTCTTTGTCCTTTGTTTCATATAATGTAGAAGATGCTGCCATCTGATCTTCGTTGTGTATCCTAATTCTTATATAATGCAGAAGATGTTGATTTATCCAGTTCCAAATTTGATCGTTATTAATGAATATTCACAGATCTTTTAGAGTAATTTGTGGGCTTTATTATATTTTGGTCTTGGACTTTTGCTTGTTCTTCCATTTTTACTCCCAAGCTTTTGAAACCTTAATATTCATATCTGAACTTTTACTTTTATCTATATTCCATTTTGATATTAAAAAAAATCTATATTCCATTTTGATCCCTGAGCTTAGTCATTAAATTTTCATTGAATTCCAATGCCATATGTAAACGGACCCCTAAACCTGCCTCACTTCTGTTAAATCAGACCGTTAAACTTGAGCCCAGTTCTTCTAATTATGTTACTGGGTAAATTAACTTGTTATTATAATCGTTCTGGTATCTTTTAGCCATTACCTTAGTTTTAAATTTAATACTTACTCAGTTTTCTCTAATTAATGCCACTTATTCCCATCGATTACAGCCTGTTTAAAGGGCAGTGAATCATATCATAAAAGTTTTAGAATGGTTACTTTATAGAAGGATTTGGAATAGTGAAGAAAGGAGGAACCTAAACCAAGTCTGAGATTTGATTGATTGTGTTTTTATCTTCTTCTTGGTATCTTAAATCTAAATTCTTTTTGTAATTTATCTTCCTATACTATCTCGACCAACCGGAGATCTTTTTTTAACTTGTTTGGCTGACTATATTATGTGTTCCATGTATCAACAAAAAAAAAAATGTGCGTTCTTCATTTTTTGCCATTGTTTGAGGTGCCATCTTCAAACACTTCCGCCGTAAATTTTTTATGAGAGCAATTAGAGGATAAATTCATCTTCCTATATTTAGTTTCCCTGATATTTTAGTTTGTTTAAAGAAGCATCCTGTATAATGAATTCCTTTATCAAAATTGAAAATCATGCATGAATTTCTTTTAAATCGAAGATGTCTAGATACCTAGCCGATTACTGGATTTATTTATTTATCCTTCCTCAGGTTCTTACATGGTAAACTGGTCTCCGAATTTGCAAACTGCTGTTTCTGACCTGGTAAATCTCTAGTTTATTGGCAGAATTAGTTCTCCTATTTTTTTTTTCTCATTTTTTACCTTCTGACATGAATCGTAACTTCTTTGCTTAGGAAGTAGAGTACTCTGAAGAAGCTGGTACTCTCTATCATATTAAATATCGAGTGGCTGGAGGTTCAAGGTAGCTGTGAGAACACATTTCTTTAATGATTGCCTTAAAATGTCCAATTTCATTCGTATTATTAGAATTGATAACCTAAATCAGTATCCATAGTTTTTAACTGTGGTAATTAAGCAAGAATTCCGCTGTTCCTTTACTTTCAAATGCATTACAGCACTGGTTTAATGCACTCAAATGGATCTTCCCATTTGTTCTCCTATGAAGAAATTGAACGACTTGAATAAAATTTTTAGATCAGTAACGGATCTAAATCTAATTCATATTCATCCAATTTACAATTTGTTTATTTGAAATTTCCAAAACAAATATATATAACTCAGAAACGAGTTATCCCCATCCTTGAAAATTTGCATGTCTTGTGAAAGTGGTACTTGCTACTCGGTGTACAAATATTATTATCATGAATGCAGTCAACAGCTTAACTTTAATTTTTTTTTTTTTTTTTAAAGCAAACAAAACTTTTCACTGATTTAATGAAAAGAGACTAGTGCTTGGATTACAATGAGTCAAACCCTTGAAAAACTGGTTTATGTTCCTACTATATGGAGGAAATATTATCACATCAAATAATTGCTGAGGATGGAAGAAATATGTACTTTCATGGTACTCTCATCTGCCTGGATGCTCTCATATTTGTAAAAGGAAAAAGAAGGGAGTCCTCCCGTTTTTTGGGTAGTGCCCCTCTTTTTCTCTTGGTGTCCCGTTTTCTTGTAAACTCAGCTTTGGGGTCTTAGTCTTATCAATGGGTTTTCTTGTAGTTCCTTCTTTTGTTGCCTGGTGAACTCTCTCCTGCCTTGTTCCTTCATCTTTTCCTCGCTATGGGGTCAAAATTTTGAAGAAGGTTAAATATTTGTGTGGAGTCTTTAACTGAACCCTCTCTCGAGTCCCACCTCTACTCAACCCTTTCCTTGCTTTGGATCATGTTTTGTGAAAGTCGATGGGTCTGTTAAGGTCGTAGTGTTGCATTCTTTGCAAGGGGTGGTCGAGGATCTCAACCATCTTTTTAGGAGTTGCTTCTATGCTTTTTCAATTTCTTATATTCATCTAGCTTGGCTTAGAGGGTGTAATTCTCTAATTGAGGAACTCTTCCTTCACCTGCCCATTCATGATAAGAAGCATTTTCTGTGACGCGTCAAGGTTTGTGCGCTTTTGTAGGGCCTTTTAGTTAGAGTGGAACAATAGAACTTTTAGGACATTTGAGGAGGTGTAGTCCCTTGATAGCTCCCATTCCATGTCATCCAATTAGGTTTTGATCTCTAAGGCCTTTTGTAATTACTCTATTGGACTTTACTTGATTGAAGCCCCCTTTTGTTTGAGGTTGGCTCTTTTTGGTGTGGATTTTCTCTTTATAGGCCACTTTTATCGTCTCATTTTCATTTTTCTCAATGAAAGGTCTGATTTTCTCATATTAAGGAAAAAAAAAAAACGAAAAAAAAGAAAAAAAGAAAAAAGAAGGAAGAAAACAATTTATTTTAGTCTTCTAGAGTTTCCCTTTCTAAAAAATGCAATATACAATGCAAATACGTTCTGTGACGTTCTATGAAAAGATACAAATTTTGTAATATTTGCTAGTTACTCAAGTTATCTTCGTTCAAGATTCTAGTCCGGCAGTCTTAGCTACATTATTCAAGTCCTAGCAAAAGAGTTCTGTTATTACATATCTTCTTATGCCTTTCTCTGAGCCTGTGCAAGGGATTATGCTTTGTGGCTAACATTTTAGTTATGTTTTATCAGGAGTGATTACTTGACAGTAGCAACAACTCGTCCTGAAACCTTGTTTGGTGATGTAGCTATAGCAGTGCATCCTGAGGTAAGCTGGCATTAAACTATTTACAGTTTAACTTGGGTTGGTGATGGCGGATGCATACTTAAGGAGCCCATGGATGAGGAATTGCTGAGCAATCTGGAATTTATATATATATATATGAACAACAATTTTCATTGAGAAAAAAAATGAAAGAATACACTTCACTTTTCTGTTTACCTGTGTTATGACTAAGAGAAAACTTTGACCTAGTTAACTAAGTAACATGTGTTATTCTACATCTTAGACTTGTATGACCTTCCATATGTTTCTGTTGATTCCACCCACCATAAATTATTGAATCCATTTGATGTAGTATTGATGTGGAAATTATTGTATAAACCTAATGAGCTCTCCTGAGTTTTCAAAGTCCATAGGAACAGTAAATGATCAATCAAATAATTATTTCTAACCTGTTATTTCTAGCCTATTAAAAACCTGTTACAAAAATTTTAAAATCTGTGGATGTCTTGATAACCACGAGATACTCCTACGTAAAGATAATAAAATTATGATTATAATAAAACTTGTCTAGTACTATCGTGGTTAAATAAATGATTTCATGAAACAAGGAAGGCTATCAGAAGGCTGACATTAGGAATTTAAAAACTAACGACGACCGTGAATTGTCCTAGTGGCCAATAAGGCCATGAAAATGATGAAGTGCTTAGAGGAAATGGGTTCTAGTCATAGTGATCACCTATTTAGGGTCTACTATCATATGAGTTTCCTTAGCAACCAAATGTAGTAGATTCAGACGGTTGTCTGGTGAGAATAATCAAGGTTCGCACAAGTTGGCCTAATATATATATATTGTTAGTCAAGGTGCACGCAAGATGACTTTAACACTTATGAATATTTTAAAAAAATGAAAAGAAAATGGAATTTAAAAACTACGGTTTTGATGATTTTTTTTTTTTAATAAGAATTTAAAAACTACTATTACCGCAAAGAAACCAATTTAAATAAATGTTTTAATCCATAAGCTTTCCTCTTCACAATTTCATGTATTCTATCTGCCTCATTCTTTTGTAAGGAAGACTTTTTGTTACTTTATACATGATATACAATTAAGTATGTAATGAAAATGATCTAAAGGTCTAAATATTTTTTGTTTGGCGAGTCAATCTAATGATAGGAAATATGGACATAGTTGAAGCTTAGCATATGAGTTAAAAGAATTGTAATGTTTTGCTTAAATATCTTCCATATATCCACCCTCACTGACGTTTCCTGCTAATTAATATGAAACTGATTCTTGATCCTTATAGTGGGGTGACTGTATTTGTAGGACGACCGTTATTCGAAATATGTTGGCATGATGGCAATTGTTCCAATGACGTATGGTCGTCATGTCCCTATAATCCCTGACAAGGTAACATTCGTCTCAGTTACCTTATCTATTTGAGATAATT
>NW_028325732.1:0-7549 GCF_027475165.1 Benincasa hispida
GTTACAAGAATGAAATTGACACAAATATATAAGTATGGAAAAAAAAAGGTATAATTTAACATATAATCCTATAAAATGTTTATATATACTAGTAAATATAGATAATGATATGGTTAAATGTGATTTTAGAGAGATAATACACACACATATATAAAATCAATCATTTTTACTCTTTGTATTTACCTTAATTAGTCAATTTTCACTTTAAAAGTTTAATTTTAGTAATTAATAATCACTACAAATTAAGTCAACATAATGAATCATGAAATTCCTTTTTTTCCTTTTTTTTTTTTTTGGAGCTCTTCAAAGTTTAGATTCTAATTCCTATCAACCATAAAATAAAATATGTTTCGATTTAATTAACGCTATCTATTTATGTGCTATTGAAGTCATTGAATGTATAATTTATGCTAAAAGTCGGTTTAATTTAATAAAGTTATTCCTGGTTAATAAAGTTTTTTATAATTAAATTAGATGCTCGTTAGTGATGAAAAGAAAACATCAATATAGATCCAAAAATGAAAACAAAATAAAATCATATCACTATTATCAGATAAAAAATGACTATTTTTAAATATAGGAAAATGAATAAAAATATTTATAAATATAGTAAAATTTCGTTATTTGTATGTGATAAACCGTAATAATTTATCATTATATATTATAAATATTTTCAACAGTTTTATCATTTAAAATAATTTTTCTTAAAAAATTCTAGACTTATTTTACTAGCAAATTGTTAAAGTAAAAGTAAGAAACACACTAGGATAGAATTTAAAAATTAGATAAAAAGTTATGCCTTTATTCTATATATAGATGTCCCCATGAAAAAAGTATTTCATAGATTCGTTTTTAACATTATAATATTTACCTAAATAATGTTCTATTATGGCATAAGTTATAGGAAAATTATTTCAAATGGTAAAATTGTTGAAAATATTTACAAGATAGAGCAAAATTTTAGAACTATCAATAATATATGCTGATGGACACGGATTGACTTCTATCAGTGTCTATCAATGTCACTGATAGACAGTGATAGAAGTCTATCAACGTCTATTATGGATAGTTCTAAATTTGTTATATTTTGTAAATATTTTGGTTTATTTTTCTATATTTGAAAACAACCCTAAGTTATAATCATAGTATTAATATTTTTTACGACATGTTTGATATTTCCAGCAATATTTTTACGTATTTATGAGTTCAACATCAACATAAATGATGCACTGATATTCCATTATATCGTTGGAAAATATACGAAAGGTAAAAAGAATAAGTAACATTATATCATCAATGTAAATACAATATAAATAATAGAAATATTTATATGTTTAAAAATCATAAAGTGATTATTTATTGATTTAAATTTATTTTTTTATTTTTTCGTTTTTATAATTTTTCAAGAAATATCTATCAATATCGATGTTTTATCAATATTTCTTTCAGCATTTCTATAAAATTAACACTTCGATGTTTTCATCCTTTTAGTGTGGAATTTGTATGTATTCAATTCTAATTTTCAAATTATCTTATAGACCCTAAAATTTTTAAGTTTATGTTTAATAAATCATTGAACTTAGAAAAGATTTAATAGGTCATTCATTAGATTTTCAATTATGTGTCTAATAGATAACTCATATGCATATTCAAAACTTTTAAAATTAATTAATCTATTAAATGTAAATGTGTATTTTAGGTTCAATGAAACCCAACTTAAATCAAATAGGTCAGTAATCCATTAGACACAAAATTAAAATTGTAAAGATTTATCGAACATAAAGTTGAAAGTTTAAAATCATTAGACACTAGGGATTCATAAGTAAGTGTTAAATAACCCAACTCCACCAATGTCAACTGTGTTCACTATTGAAGTTTGCACTTGCACATTTATCGAGAAATTTCATCTTATTTTCTCTCTCTCTAATGTTTCCCAACTCCAGACTAAACAATTCTACACTTTGAACATAGACTTCCTAACTCCAGACTTTAGAACTCAATTCAGCGCTTCAAACAACCCCATAAGTTGTAAGATGGAAGAAACACAAAGTTAAAAATTTGAGACACTTTTTAAAATTTAGAAACCAACTAAACTTAATATTTAACACCTTTTCACTCTATATACATATTTATATATGTGTGTATGTATATATGTACATGTATAGTATTTAGCATTTCCAAATTACCATCTACATCTATATTCTATCTACAACAGTCAACAGCTCATCATTCAACTTTTTGCTTGGGATTCATGCACTATTGAACCAAAAAAATATTATAAAAAGGGAGAAAATAAAATGGGGGAGAGAGAAAATAAAAGGAAAAAAGGGGGAAGTTCCGGTAGTCGGTAATGGGAAAATTGGTTGGGCAGTGGCAAAGGGGCAAAGAGCAAGAGGGGGGTCTGCTTGGAATTTGTGGTTTTTTGGAGAGATACATTGCACATTCACAATCCCACCTCAAATTCATATTCATTATATGAATTTTTTTCTCACCCACTATCACTGAGATTGACATCTTCCACCTCCCCTTTTCTTCTTCTTCTTCTTCCTTTTTTTCCCCATTAATCAATTCTATTAATCCAAATATATATACTCTTTTCATTCCATTTCTTCTTCCCACTTCACAAATTCCCCTTCTTTCTTCCTTTTTTCCCCCTTTCTCTATTGGGGTTTTCAGCAAATGCTCCTCCTCTTCTTTCTCATACTTCTCATTTGCTTTGTGATTTCTGAGTTCGAGGTTTTCTTTGTGGGAAGTTCTTCTTTTCTATTCTTCTTCAGTGTTGCTCTGTTGCTGTCCCCATGCCTGCCCTCGTCAACTACGGTGGTGAGTTCTTTGATCTTTTCTATTTTGATCTTCGTTGATCTGGGTAGGATTTGAATCGGTTTAGCTTGATGGATTTTGAGGGTTTTTTTTTTGTTTATGAATCTGTTTCTGAGGTTTTGTGATCTGGGTTTGTTTGAGGATGCTTGATTTTGATGGAGAAATATGGAATTGTAGAAATCTTAAGCTAATTTGTTCTTTCGTGAGTGTAACTTGAAGATATCTAGTTTATGTATCATGTTGAATGTCGCTGAATTTGTTAGTTAGGTATGTAATGGATCTGTCTTAGAAGTAGCTTCTTTAGAGTGTTCTGAGGATGGAATTTAGTTAGTGATGAACTGAATAGGTGGAACTTTTTGGAGAGGAGGTGTGTGCAATTTGGATGAAGTTTTGTGATCTGGGTTTGATTGGATGTTTGATTTTGATGGAGAAATATGGTACTGTAGAAATCTTAAGCTAGTTTGTTCTTTCGTGAGTGTAATTTGAAGATATCTACTTTCTGCATCATGTTAAATGTCTCTGGATTTGTTAGTTAGGTTTGTAAGTGGATCTGTTTTAGACGTAGTTTCTTTGAGAGTGTTCCAAGGATGGAATTTATTTAGTGATGAACTTTTTGGAGAGAAGAGGCTTGCAATTTGGATGAGGTAGTTTTGGCTGATTTTTGTTGTTATTGGGTTTTCAGGTGATGACGAATATTACCCTGCGGGTTCCTTTTACTCAAACCCCATGGATTTGGATGCCTTGCTACCAACTAGCTCTCATGTTGATCTGTATTTTCGTCCTAGTAAGAGAGCTCGAATCGGTGCACCGGTTGTGTTTGGAGGAAGAGAATTTGAGCAGGAGTGTAAACCGTCCATTGAAGCTCTTCCTGATGAATGTCTCTTTGAGATCTTCAGGCATCTCCACAGTGCTAGAGAGAGGAGCTCCTGCGCTGGCGTTTCGAAACGGTGGCTTATGCTTTTGAGTACTATTCGTAAGGCTGAAATTTGCAAGAGCAGAAGTGCATCGATCTGTCAGATGGTTGAGTGTTCAAATGTTGAGCAGCAGAAGTCTGAATGTAGTGAGATTTCAGTAGTGAACTGTGATAAAGATCAAGAGGATGAAAGTAATGGTTTTCTTACAAGATGTTTAGAAGGCAAGAAAGCTACTGATGTAAGACTTGCTGCTATTGCAGTAGGAACTAGTGGACGTGGGGGTTTGGGAAAGCTTTCAATTCGAGGAAGTAACTCTACTCGTGGAGTTACCAACCTCGGTCTTTCGGCTATTGCCCACGGTTGCCCTTCTCTTAGGATGCTTTCTTTGTGGAATGTACCATCAGTTGGGGATGAAGGATTGTTTGAAATAGCTAGAGAATGTCATTTGCTAGAGAAGCTTGACCTCTGTCACTGCCCTTCAATCTCAGACAAAGGTTTGATCGCAATCGCGGAGCGATGCACTAACTTGACCTTTTTAAATATTGAATCATGTCCAAAGATTGGAAATGAGGGGTTGCAAGCAATCGGAAAGTTATGTTCTAAACTACAGGCCATCTCTATCAGAGATTGCCCTCGTGTTGGGGATCAAGGTGTTTCAAGTCTATTCGCGTCGTCTTCCTGTGCTATAATGAAAGTAAAGTTCCAAGCATTGAACATAACCGATTTCTCTCTTGCTGTGATTGGACATTATGGCCAGGCCATTACACACCTAACCCTCAGTGGTCTTCAGAATGTTAGTGAGAAGGGATTTTGGGTCATGGGTAGTGCTCAGGGCTTGAAGAAATTGACGTTGTTGACGATTGCTTCTTGCCGAGGGATGACCGATGTGAGTCTCGAAGCGATTGGAAAGGGAATTGCAAACCTGAAGCAGATGTGCATTCAGAAATGTTGTTTTGTTTCAGACAATGGACTGATAGCTTTTGCCAAAGCTGCAGGATCACTCGAGATGTTGCAATTAGAAGAGTGCAACAGAATCACCTTATTGGGCATTGGCGGTGCCCTTTCAAGCCATATTCGAAATTTGAAGTCTCTTACTCTGGTGAAGTGCTTGGGGATCAAGGATATTGCTAAAGAAGTAACATTGCCCTCTCCTTGCACCTCCCTTAGATCCTTATCTATCCAAAACTGCCCTGGCTTTGGTAGTGCCAGTCTTTCAATGGTTGGGAAGTTGTTTCCTCAACTTCAACATGTTGAATTGATTGGCCTTTACGGTATTACAGATGCCTCAATGTTTCCACTTCTCGAGACCTGTGAAGGGCTTGTGAAGGTGAACCTTAGTGGCTGCATAAATTTGACCGACGAAACCGTCTCAACCTTGGTTAGGCTGCACGGAGCAACGATCGAAGTTCTGAATCTTGACGGTTGCAGAAAGATCACTGATGCAAGTTTGGTAGCTATTGCAGATGCGTGCTTGTTACTAAATGAACTAGATGCTTCAAAGTGTGCTATCACTGACGCTGGGCTTGCAGTTCTTTCATCTTCAGAGCAGATAAATTTGCAAGTTCTTTCCCTGTCGGGTTGTTCCGAAGTATCAAACAAGAGCTTGCCTTTCCTGGAAAGATTGGGAAAGTCACTCGTCGGCTTGAATCTCAAAAACTGCCACTCAATCAGCAGTGGCACAGTTGGGATGATCGTCGAGAACTTGTGGAGATGTGACATTCTCGTCTAACCATGGATAGTCAGCTCAGCAATGTAGTTATAAAGATACGAGTAGATATCGTTCCAAGTTACAGTATAGGTACATCAAGTTTATATGGTCTTTTTCACACAGATAGCAACATTCAGCAAACTTGTTTCCATAAACAGCGGGCTTCCCGACTGTGTATTCTTTCCGTGGCTCGGTTGTTTTAAGGAGCTATGGCCAATTACCTTCATTTTTTGCAAGCTTTCTTTCAGCTTGTTTGACTGTTTTGAGTCTCCATTGATGGGAGGCTTCCTCTTTGATGGCCATGGCTCCCTAAGAAATACAATTACCAAGTCTCAGTTAAGATTTACATGTCTTTGTACTCCCACTGATCTACCTTCTGGTTTTGTCAAGCTGAATGTTCTATAATTAGCTGTTTTAGCTTACAGATTCATTACTTAAATGCATCTGCCAATAAGCTTTCTATATACTGAGTCATATAACTCTGTTGTGTTGTGTAAAAGTCTTGTTTGGTTTTGATCATTTGGTCAAATGTCCTCGTTCCCATTCAGTTGCAGTCTTTCGTGTTCGTTTGCATATGTTGTGTTTGCTTCGAGTCGATGTTCAGTGTGGATATCTGTTGATCGTGAGTTTCGGCAATGGTATTCTGTTTATTCAGTCTGCCATATCAGCCTATAGGTTGTTTTTTTCCAAAGCCACGGTATAGTCGTGTTTATGGTTTAATATTTGTACCCTGTAACTTATGTGTTCTAAATAATGAGAAGAGTTCTTCTCTGTTTCATAAACTTCTCCTCTAGTATGGAAATTTGCAGCGGTTTTCTCTATTCTAATTGTTGGTATGGAAATTTAGTTCCGTATGAAAGGGTAAAATTGACCATTCACTAGAAAAGGTAAGATACTCTTCTTTAATAAAGCCCAAAGTCTCCTAAAATTATTTCATTTTCTTGATGATTAGTCAAAAATTAGTCACATGAATCATCAAAACAGAAGGCAAAGATTGACTGCTAATAATGAAAATACTTTATCTTTATGGGCCACTTTGGGACAAGAAAAGAAGTGGTCTAATAATTAAGGATTTGGGAAATCTTTATGAAAGGCTTAAAAAAGCCCACATTCAAGGAACTATAAGCCTATTTTGGTAATTGACGAGGCTAAAATTCAAATAAGTTGAATTCGTGTCGGATAAATTTATAACATAAATCGGATCATTTTAATTTGACAAATCTTCCACTCGAGCATTTGATAGATATTAAATTTGCATTGACATGGTGATATTTTTATCATGGAAAAAATATCCTTTTGGTTCTTAAGTTTTGGGTATAATTTTTATTTAGTCTCTAAGTTTTAAAATGTTCACATTTAGTTCTTAAATTTTAAATTTGGTTTCAATTTAGTTCTTAAGTTTTAAAATGTTACAATTTTACCTTTGACATTTGAGTTCTGCTTCAATTTGGTCCCTACGTTTCAAGATTTATACTTTTAACTCGATTATTCACTAAATACTCATTTTCTATCTTAGTATTAATTTATGTTAATAAATTAAAAATTATTAAAATAATTATAATTAATTAAGTTTCACTATTTTTTATCTTTTAAAATTAAATGCAAAATTTCAAATCATAATTATTTTTAATTAATTAATAGAAATTGACGTCAATAAATGAAAGTCAGTATTATATAAAAAATTGAGATTAAAAATGTAAAATTTTGGAACCTAGGGACCAAATTGAAACGAAACTCAAATCTCAAGGGTAAAATGATAATATTTTGAAATTTATGGACTAAGTTAAAAGCAAACTCAAAACTTAAGGACTAAATGTGTAACAAAGAAAACTTAGGGACCAAATGGAAACTACATAGAGACCAAAAAGTATTTTACCCTTTTATTAACGTTTTCACATTGGGAGTTCAGCATCAACATTTGGAAATGATTTAAAAATAATAACAATTTTAATTTATTTAAAAAAGCAGTTACAATTGTAAATATAGTAATCAGACCTAAAGTATTTGCAGAAATAGAGTATAGATTATGCTATATTTTCAATTCTTTAAAAATGTTGCTATATACTTAATTATTATCCCTAAAAGTGCTATGAAATTATCCGACTTG
>NW_028325733.1:0-12400 GCF_027475165.1 Benincasa hispida
AAGTTCTCTTCATTTGTAAGGGCAACATTTTCTACACTTGGAAAACCCAGAGAGAATTCACTAACAAGCAGAGGACTCCCGAAAACTCCTAAAGCTGTACTCCTATAAGGCAGAAGACCTTTGAAGACACAAATACTCTTCCAAGACTTCTACTCAAAGCTTCCAAGACTTCTGAAGCTGCACTCCTATAAGGCAGAAGACCTTTGAAGATACAAATACTCTTCCAAGACTTCTACTTCAAGCTTCCAAAACTCCTGAAGCTGCACTCCTATAAGGCAGAAGACCTTTGAAGACACAAATACTCTTTCAAGACTTCTACTTCAAGCTTCCAAGACTCCTGAAGCTGCACTCCTATAAGGCAGAAGACCTTTGAGGACACAAATACTCTTCCAAGACTTCTACTTCAAACTGCCAAGACTCCTGAAGCCGCAATCCTATAAGGCAGAAGACCTTTGAAGGCACAAATACTCTTCCAAGATTTCTACTTCAAGCTGCAAATACTCCTGAAGCTGCACTCCTATAAGGCAGAAGACCTTTGAAGACACAAATACTCTTCCAAGACTTCTACTTCAAGCTTCCAAGACTTCTACTTCAAGCTTTCAAGACTCCTGAAGCTGCACTTCTATAAGGCAGAAGACCTTTGAAGACACAAATACTCTTCCAAGACTTCTACTCCAAGTTTCCAAGACTCCTAAAGTTGCACTCCTATAAGGCAGAAAACCTTTGAAGATACAAATACTCTTCCAAGACTTCTACTCCAAGCTTCCAAGACTCCTGTCCTGCACTCCTATAAGGCAGAAGACCCTTTGAAGACACAAATATTATTTCAAGACTTCTACTTCAAGCTTCTAAGACTCCTGAAGCTGCACTTCTATAAGGCAGAAAATCTTTGAAGATAAAATTACTCTTCCAAGACTTCTACTTCAAGCTGCCAAGACTCCTGAAGCTGCACTCCTATAAGGCAGAAGACCTTTGCAGACACAAATACTCTTCCAAGACTTCTACTTAAAGCTTCCAAGACTCCTAAAGCTGCACTTCTATAAGGCAGAAGACCTTTGAAAACATAAATACTCTTCCAAGACTTCTACTTCAAGCTTCCAAGACTTCTGAAGCTGCACTCTTATAAGGCAGAAGACCTTTGAAGACATAAATACTCTTCCAAGACTTCTACTTCAAGCTTTCAAGACTCCTGAAGTTGCACTCCTATAAGGCAGAATATCTTGAAGACACAAATACTCATCCAAAACTCCAAGCTTCCAAGACTTCTACTTCAAGAACGTTCGGTGTTTTCCTTCTCCATGTCAAGCATATTCACCCAATTGAGAGAGAATCAGAGGATCAAATATTAGAGATCGAACCACATCGCATCAAATAAATTCCAACATCAACACCAACTCAAGTTCAACTCCACGAAACACGTTTCTTCGGAAACCTTGTGTGAACAAATTGACACGCCCAATGGGACCTCTCTACCTCTCATCTCTTTCTCAGCATTCAAATAAGCCAAATGGCACCTAAGAAGGTGGCATCCAAAGCTTCCTCTGCAAATGACTCATACAAGGGAGTGGTCACGGACCGCTAAAAAAAAATCACGCAAGAGCAAGAGAAGAGCTCCCCCATCGCCCACGACATCTTGAAACAAATGATGGAATCCCCACAAAGTGGGGTTGTCATCAAGGAAAACCTCTTGTTCGAGAACTCTATTTTCGCACCCGACGACCGGAAAGAGATTCACCGCCAGATGTGATTTCTGTCATGATGGCAGATGTGAAGGTGGAAGTGGCCATGACTGAAATGGAAAGGAAGATTAACTTCCTGATGAAAGTCGTCGAGGAGCGAGACCACGAGATCGCTGCTCTGAAGGAACAAATGCAGTCTCGAGAGGCTGCTCAATCAAGCCTAGCACCCACGATGAAAGCAATCGACAAGGGGAAGATCGTGCTATAAGAAAGCCAATCGCAACAGTCAGCCTCGGTGGCCTCTTTGTCGGTCCAACAACTACAAGACATGATCATGACCTCCATAAGAGCTCAATATGGAGGGCCGACCCAAAGCTCCTTCATGTATTCCAAGCCATACATTCAGAGGATCGACAACCTGAGAATGCCTACTGGATATCAGCCCCCAAAGTTCCAACAATTCAACGGAAAAGGAAACCCAAAGCAACACATCTCCCATTTCGTAGAAACATGCAAAAATGCGGGAACAAGAGGAGATCTACTGGTCAAACAGTTCGTCAGAACCCTCAAAGGAAACACTTTTGACTGGTACACAGACTTAGAGCCTGAGGTGATTGACAGTTGGGAGCAACTTGAAAGAGAATTCTTGAATCGCTTCTACAGCACCAGACGCACCGTTAGCATGATGGAGCTGACAAACTCCAAACAATGGATAGGGGAACCAGTCGTCGACTACATCAATCGATGGAGAGCTTTGAGTCTGGATTGCAAAGATCGACTCACCGAGTTGTTTGCTACGAAAATATGCACACAGGGTATGCACTAGGAACTTCTCTACATCCTATAAGGGATAAACCTCGTACGTTTGAGGAGCTGGCAACACGCGCTCATGATATGGAGTTGAGCATTGCCAATAGGGGAACTAAAGATTTCCTAGTCTCTGAAGGGAGAAAATACAAAAATGATGCCAAGGGCACTGAAAAGATCGTGGGTAGTGCCACAAAAGAATCTATGGTTCATGTGACCCCGCTGAAATTTTCCTCCAAAGGAAAACAAACAAAATTTGAAAGAAGGCACAATGAGGGCGAGAAGCATTGTCCAACTCTTAAAGAACGACAATAGAAGGTTTATCCATTCCCTGACTCTGATGTGGCAGATATATTGGAGCAACTACTAGAAAAGCAACTTATTTAGCTACCGGAATGCAAGCGACTGGAACAAGAAGGAAAAATAGATGATCCTAACTACTGCAAGTATCATCGGGTCATTAGTCACCCAGTTGAAAGGTGCTTCGTGTTGAAGGAACGAATTATGAAGTTGGCTCGTGAAAAAAAGATTAAGCTAGATTTGGATGAAGTATCTCAGACAAATCATGCTACAGTAGCGGTGACTTCACATGTTCCAATACTGTCTGTGTCCCATGCTCAAAGACAAAGTCCGATCCAGTTTGGAGAATTCGAGCCTATAGTTGTTCGGTTCCAACAAGAGATTCAAACAACAAATTTCGAAAAGAAATATGAGTTTTTTTAAGATGACAACGAAGGGTGGATAATAGTGACTCATCGAAAGAGAAGACGACCAAACTCCACCCAAAAAGAGTTGCGTTCCTATTGAAGCTATAGAAGAAGAAACAAGACTCATAAAAAGAAAGGCAAAAAGATGACACGGAAGCCTAAGCCTTCTAAGAAAGAAGACAAAGACTTCCCTCAATTCCGGCGGCCGACAACTTCGGTAGAATTTCTCCCAAAAAGCTTTCTCAATAATCATCTAGAGAAAGTATCAGAATTTATTGCATGTCACACTGTCGGCATAGTGGAAGTCGACAATAATTATGTGACTACTGAAGAAGTCAACAACTCAGAAGAAATGAAGCAAAGAACTTCTATCTTTGATCGTATTAAGCCTTCAAGTGCTCGATCTTCATTCTTTCAAAGATTGAGTATGGCCACAGTGAGAGAAGAAGACCAATGTCCAACTACTACTTATGCTCGAACTTCAGCCTTTAAAAGGCTAAGTAAATCCACATCAAAGAAAGATCGACCTTCAACATCTACTTTTGATCGTCTCAAGACAACAAGCGATCAACGTAAAGGAAGGATGAAAATCTTGAAGCCAACGTCATTCCATGAAGAAAACAATGACGAAAAGATTCACAGTCGTGTCCCTTCACGCATGAAGAGGAAATTTTCTGTTGACATAAGTACAGAAGGTTCCTTGATAGTGAAGCCAAAACTCATCATATTGATGAATCTTACAAATGAAGAGGATAATCAAAACCATGATGAAATAAGAGCTTCTGAAGTTTAAATGAAGAAGTTTAAAAAATGTGAACGGCCACAAAAAAAAAATTGTATGAACTACGTTACGACTTAATCCCTTTCATTATAAAGGGTACGTAGGCAACTTAAAGAAATTTAAGTTCAGCCGCGTATAAAAAGAAAAAATAATTCTCTTCGAACTACATTATGACTTGATCCCTATCATTAAGAAGAGTATGTAGGTAGTTTGAAAGAAACTTCAAGTTCAGTCCAGTTAAAAAAAAAAAAAAAAAAAAAGCTTGAACTACGTCATGATTCGATCCCTTTCTTTAAAGGTACGAAGGAAACTTAAAGAAATTTAAGTTTAGTCCATCAGAAGAGGTACCACAACCACCTAAGTATAATACTACAAGATTGATGTTGATCATCCCCGTCAAAGAATGACACTTCAGATTGAAGATGTTCATCCCTATTGGGGGCAACACAATGGGTTGAAGATGTTCATCCCTCGTAAGGAGCCAACACAGTAAATAAAAGGCACACACGTGGAATGCGCTTCGCTTCCTCTTTAAAAGTAAACTTATACGCTCCTCCATCTTCAAGTTTAGAGGCTCCATCATGCTTCATCTTCATGCTCAAAGTCACAAAGTCAAGCCTACTGCCAAAGCTTCATGCTTCATCAAACTCAAATGCGAAGAATTTGTTCGATGCTTTGTCAAACTCAAGTGCGAAGGTCTCGTCGATGCTTCTCCATATTTAAGTTCAAAGGCTTCATCGATGCTTCTCCATCTTTAAGTTCAAAGGCTTCGTTGATGCCTCTCCATCTTTAAGTTCAAGATTGGCATGCATGGCCCCACTTCCATCTTCAAGTTAAAGGTCGGTGTGCATGACTCCGCTCCATCTTCAAGTTCAAGGTCGGTGTGCATGGCTCGGCTCCATCTTCAATGACTCGGTCTACAAAATCATGATGCAGCTTCGCTTCATCTCCAAACTAATGACGCGGCTTCACTTCATCTTCAAAGTCGTGGCGTGGCTTCGTTTCATCTCCAAACTAATGACGCGGCTTTGCTTCATCTCCAAGTCGTGGTATGGCTTCGTCTCCATGACGCGGCTTCAATTCATCTTCAAAGTCGTGGCGTGGCTTCGTTTCATCTCCAAACTAATGACGCGGCTTCGCTTCATCTCCAAGTCGTGGCGTGGCTTCGTTTCATCTCCAAACTGATGACGCGACTTCACTCCATCTTCAAAGTCATGGTGGTTTCGTTTCCTCTCCAAAATATTGGTACAACTTCACCTCTTCTCCAAAATTTGTGTAGCTTCGCTTCCTCTCCAAAAATGTGGGTGTGGTTCCACCTCATATGCGAGATCAAGTTTGGTTTGTCTAGCTCTACCTCATATGCGAGGACGACTCTAGTCCATCCGGCTCCACCTCATATGCGAAGGACAACTCCGGTCCGTCTGGCTCCGCCTTGTACGCGAGATCGACTCTAGCCAACCTGACTCCGTTCAAAATCTTGATGGCACATTCTTCTCATCTTCAAGGTTTGATGGCATATCCGCCTCATCTTCAAATACTCAATGGCATATTTCCCTTATCTTCAAATTTTGATCAAGGAGTAACATAACAAGGCAAACCTTTCGAGGATCCTCCCTAGGGTGATCGGGAGAGTGGCCTTTGAGATGATGATCATGTATGCTACTTTGAGATCCTCCCTAGGGTGATCCCTTTGCGGGGCCCCTCCCATGACGATCAGGATACACGAGCGGTGCTACAAGGTAGACCTTTCTGAGATCCTCCCTAGGGTGATCGAATGGGAGAGTTGTAAGCCTTTGCGGGGCCCCTCCCATGACGATCAGGATACACGAGCGGCGCTACAAGGTAGACCTTTCTGAGATCCTCCCTAGGGTGATCGAATGGGAGAGTTGTAAGCCTTTGCGGGCCCCTCCCATGACGATCAGGATGTACGAACGGTGCTACAAAGTAGACCTTTTCAGGATCCACCTAGGGTGATCGAATGGGAGAGTTGTAAGCCTTTGTGGGGCCCCTCCCATGACGATCAGGATACACGAGCGCACCAAAGACGGGTCGATGAGATTAAAAAAAAAACTTGTTTTGTTGTGCCCCTTTATTGTAGTAACTCTTAAAAAAATAGTAGGGGGCAAGTTAGTAAAAAATAATAATAATAAAAAGAGAAAAAGAAGAATATATATATATATATATATATATGAAAACAAAAAAGGAAGGAAGCCTTAATTCCCCATCTTTTCTTCTTTCTCCCTTCTCCTCACTTACAGCTTCTACTACAATTCAAGGTTGATTTACAATCCGAGTCCGATTGACAAAGGATGTAAAGAACATAAGATCGAAAGAGAATCAAATTCAAACTGAAAGGACGTAAGAACGAAGGAGATCACACTACAAGATGAAGAAGAGCATGCGTCCTGCCAGTATTTATATAGCTAAGTTCGATGGGATTTTTTTCTACTAATCAGTTGAAATCTAATAAAATCACGGGTTACTCGAACTGAATACTGTTTATTTTGTTGTGGAACTCCGATTCTTGCTGAAATTAGTTAAGAGTCAACAAAAAAGATCATGCTCGATTGGAGGCTGCCTGAATTAGGGGTCATGGTGGAGTTTTGAATCCCTAGATTCAATGGCGAGGAGTTTTGAGCTTAAGACTTGAGAGAATCTGGCATAAGCCAACAGTATGGAGAAGGAAATCTCGCTAAGGCTGGTATCGTTAGCCACAAAGCAGACGACTTGCCTGAGATAAAAAAAAAAAAAAATTATTATTAATAAAAAAAAATAATAATAATAATAAAAAGGGAGAATCTCGCTCGAAATCCTCTCGCTGGTGTCGCTCTCTCCCACAATCTCGCTCGAAATGCTCTCGCTGATCTCGCTCTCTCCAATCTTGCTCTCTCCCCACGATCTCGCTCTGGCCTAGTGTCGCTCCTTTCGTCCCATAATCTCACGCGAATGCTCTCGGCTCTCCCCTCCACGATTCTCACGGGTATGGTTTTTGGTATCGCTGGTAATGGCCTGATCTCGCTAGTAATGGCTTGGTATCGCTGGTAATGGCCTGATCTCGCTAGTAATGGCCTGATCTCACTGGTAATGGTTTGGTATTACTAGTAATGGTCTGATCTCGCTGATAATGGCTTGGTATCGCTGGTAATGACCTGATCTCGCTAGTAAGGCTATCTTCCAATACGTTAGCTCTCCAAAATCTCTTCCATTTAAGTTCAAATTCATATTCCATTCAATGGTTCAAAATTATTGAAATAGGAAAAAAAACAACACAAGGATGTGTACGTGGAAAACCCTAATTCGAAGAAAAACCACGATAGAAAAGGACTTATTATTTTTAAATGTCATACTACAATAGACCCCAACCTCAGATATAAATAGAATGAGATGAAACCCTAATTTAGCAAATATAGTATAAATTACAAAAATGCCCTTAGGGCTAATTCAACGTATTTCAACACTCCCCCTCAAGTTGGGGCGTAGATATCGGCAACACCCAACTTGCTAATACAAGCTTCAAACGTCTGTCTCGATAACCCTTTCGTAAGAACATCTGCAACCTGTTGGACTGAAGGTACATAGGGAATACAGATAGCTCCGTTGTCTAACTTTTCTTTAATAAGTGTCTGTCAATTTCCACATGTTTGGTTCTATCATGTTGCACGGGATTATTCGCAATACTGATGGCAGCCTTATTATCACAATACAGCTTCATGGGCCCCAGACTACTCTCGTGAAGATCAGATAAAACTTTCTGCATCCAGATTTCTTCACACACTCCCAGACTCATAGCTCTATACTCTGCCTCAGCACTACTTCTGGCCACTACGCCCTGTTTTTTACTCCGCCAAGTTACCAAATTTCCCCATACGAAGGTACAGTACCCTGAGGTTGACTTTCTATCAGTCACAGATCCGGCCCAATCTGAGTCAGGATATGCCTCGATGCTCCGTGTGTCATGTTTTCTGAACACCAAGCCCTTCCCAGGGTTGGACTTCAGGTATCTCAAAATTCGAGTCACAGCTTCCATGTGCTCCTCATATGGACTCTGCATGAACTGACTTACCACACTCACAGCATAGGAGATGTCGGGCCTAATATGAGATTAGTAAATCAGTTTTCCTACCAAGCGTTGATACCGCTCCTTATTCACAGGAACTCCTTCCGAAATGCTTTTCAATTTGCTATTGACCTCAATAGGAGTGTCAATGGGTTTGCATCCAATCATTCCTGTTTCCTTCAACAAGTCCAGAGTATACTTCTGCTGAGATACAGATATTCCTGCTTTTGATCTTGCCACTTCCATCCCGAGAAAATACCTCAAACTACCAAGATCCTTGATTTCAAATTCACCTGCCATCCTTTGTTTTAGCTTAGCAATTTATGTCGTGTCATCTCCTGATAGGATGATGTCATCAACATACACTACCAATACAGCAATCTTTCCTAAGGGTATTTTTTGGTAAACAAGGTATGATCAGAATGCCCCTGAACAAACCCTTGGGACTTAACAAACACGGTGAACCTGTCAAACCATGCCCTAGGGGACTGCTTCAACCCATATAAAGACTTCCTGAGTTTGCAAACATGATTCCCAAACTTAGCTTCGAAACCTGGAGGTGGACTTATGTAAACTTCCTCTTCTAACTCACCATTTAGGAAGGCATTTTTTACATATAGTTGATGTAGGGGTCGATCTTTATTTACGGCGACAGATAGAAGAACACGAATCGTGTTTAACTTAGCCACTAGGGAAAAAGTTTCTGAATAATCAATCCCATACGTCTGAGTGAACCCTTTCGCAACTAATCTGGCCTTATATCTCTCGAGTGTTCCGTTAGACTTATACTTCACTGTGAACACCCATTTGCAACCAACTGTTTTGTGACCTCTAGGGAGAGCTACTAACTCCCAAGTCTTATTTGCATCGAGAGCTCTGCTTTCCACTCGGGAACTTCCATGGCCGAATGTACACTGGTAGGTATTGCTAGAGCATCCAGCTGAGTAGTGAAAGCCTTAAAACCAGGAGATAAGTTACTATACGTCAAAAAACTATGCAAACGGTACTTTGTACATGACCTAGTTCCCTTTCTCAGAGCAATTGGCATATCCAAAGTGGTATCATAGTTGTCAGTTTTCGTCTGTCTCTCTTCAGTATCAGACTTCTGAGACAATTCTGCATCTTCTTGAGGATCTTTCAGCACCTCATTATCTCCTGAAGTTTCAACCTTCTCTGAGCTCGTCTCATCATTTTCTATGTTCCCAGACTTCTCTTCAAGAATCTCCTCTGAAACAACAGGATCTTGAACCTGAGCTGGTTCCGATGCTTGGACACTTTCCAATGGAACACCAGGGGTTTCCTGAATTTCCTTTCTAAGATTCTTCCTATAGTACGTTATCCAGGGCACTTGTCTAGTAGGAAGGACCGACACGGGAACAGCAGGAGCAGAGTTAGGCTCAAGACTAGGTAGACTGGGTCCAGAAATATTAGGACTAGGCTCAAGATTGAAGCTAATAGGTACGGAGTACGTGGAACTGTTAGTCTCTTCATTCGTGGTCTCCCCCTGAAGATGATTAACGGGAAAGAACGGTTTATCTTCAAGGAACGTGACATCCATAGTGACAAAATATTTTCTGGAAGATGGGTGAAAGCATTTATAGCCTCGCTAGTGAAGAGGATACCCGAAAAACACACATTTTTGAGCTCGTGGAGCAAACTTAGTTCGGTGTGGACCATGAGTATGAAGAAAGGTTGTACACCCAAACACACGAAGAGGAACCTCAGGAATAAGACGGATAGACTAATAGGACTCTTTGAAGCACTCAAGAGGAGTTTGAAACTTTAGAACTCGTGAAGGCATTCTATTAATGAGATGAGCTGCAGTAAGAACTGCATCTCCCCACAGGTACGAAGGGAGAGACGCTGGAATCATCAAGGAACGAGCAACTTCAATGAGGTGGTGATTTTTCCATTTAGCCACCCCATTTTGTTGAGGAGTATATGCACACGAGTTTTGATGGATGATCCCCTTTGACGCTAGGAATTCCTGGAAGGTGTGATTGACAAACTCACGACCATTGTCACTCCGAAGAATGGCAATCTTTGTGTTGAACTGTGTTAATATAGTGGTATAGAACTGTTTGAAGGTAGATAGGACTTCGGACTTATCAGCAAGGAGATATACCCATGTAAGTCGGGTATGGTCATCAATGAAAGTTACAAACCACCGTTTACCAGACAAGGTAGAGATGCTTGAGGGACCCCAAACATCACTGTGGTCCAAGTGAAAAGGCTGGGTAAGTTTATAGGGTTGAGAAACAAACGACACATGAGGTTGTTTAGCACGTATACAGACATCACAAGATAATGAAGAAACATTCACATTATAGAATAAATGAGGAAATAAATATCGCATATATTGAAAACTAGGATGTCCAAGACGAAAATGCCACAATAAATAATTTGTTTCAGACATAGTAAACGAAGATAAAAGACTAGTCCTAAACAAGCTTCTGGAGGAAGCATCTTCAGAAAGGAAATATAGGCCTCTGTCATATCGGCAGTGCCAATCGTCTTCCCCGAGCTCAAGTCCTGAAACAAAGCAGTATCTGGGGAGAAGACAACTCTACAGTTCAAATCTTTTGTTATTCTACTTATTGATAATAAGTTGTAAGAAATTTTGGGCATATGTAAGAAATTTTGGGCATATGTAAGACATTTTGCAGAGTTAATCCCTGAAATGGTGACAGTCTGCCTTTTCCAACAACAAGAGCGAAGGACCCATCCGCAATTCGAATCCTCTCATTTCCAGCGCTTGGATAGTATGAGAGAAATCGGTCGGATGGGCCAGTCAAGTGATCGGTCGCTTCTGAATCTAGAATCCATAACTCATTCCCTTCAACAAGGAAACTAAAAGATTGAGGGTTACATGATTGAGCAACTGTTCCGATCCCTATGGTACCTGAATGACCAGGGTTGGTCACTGGAGGCTGTGTCTGAGGTTGTGCAGCCCCCTCAACTGATTCACCCACTAGAGCACGTCCAGATTTTGACTTGTCATTCGGAGGGCGACCATGCAATTTCCAGTACTGATCTTTCGTGTGCCATTGTTTTTTGCAATGCTCACATAATGGGGGTGTTTTACTATTCTGCTTGTCACCATCAGCTCCAGCGGACTTCACCCCGAAGGCAGCTGACTCTACAGTGGTAACACCCGGCCCATTCATTGCACTCGATCTATCTTCTTCCAATCTAACCTCTGAACAGACCTCCATGAGAGACGGTATTGGTTTCTGCCCAGTATTCGACTCCGAACTGTATCAAATTTGGGGTGCAACCCTGCAAGAAAATCATACACACGCTCAACCTCTTCTATCTTGGAGTATTAAATTCCATCTTGCGGGCAGTTCCAGATGATCTCCCGACATAGATCCATTTCTTGCCATAACAATGACATCTTGCTGAAGTATGACGTTACATCCATGCTCCCTTGTTTGCATTTGTGAACCTGTTTACGTAGAGTATACAGGCGGGATGCGTTCTGACGCCTCGAATATAACCTTCAGACTGCATCCTAAATATCTCGGGCAGTGGCTGAATAGAGTAAAGGTTTCCCAATTTGTGGTTCCATACTACTGATTAACATTGAGCAGAGTAAAGAATCATCTGCCTTCCAGACACGCTCTTGAGGATCTCTAGGATTCGGTCGTGGTATCTCTCCAGTCAAATATCCAAGAGAAGTAATTTTGCTCATTCAACTTCTCTCCCGTGATCATTCCTGCAGAATTTCCAATTGTTCCAGATAAAAGATTAGAAGTTGGATTAGGAAACATTGATACCAGATTTTCTGAATACATCGGGGAAGAATCATGGCCATTCAATCGGGCTCCCAGGGCGACCATCTGTTGCTGAAGACTAGCTAATTGTTGTTGGAGTTCCCCATGAGATTCAGATCTGGAATTTTTCTGTCTAAATACCATGGGATTTTCTTCATTGGATTCACCCATTCGAAACTGGGGCTGAACCAGATATACTTGAGGAAGAAACTGTCCACCATGATGCTGTGAAGACGCTACTGCCGGAAGTCCACCAGCAGTAAAGTTCGGCAACCCGTGACCGGCGCTGCTCCCAGACTGCTGTGATGGTGGGTAACGGATGAACGGCTCGGCGATCTGCTGTGCAGCGGAAGAGGTCGCGCCGATCTGACCCGACCCCCGACAGCTAGAACAAAACGCCCATGGGAAGAAATCCGCGTCGATCTGACCCGACACCCGGCAGCTGGAACACACCCATGATCGTAGGTAAGACGCGATTCTGTGCGACGCCAAGATACCCTACCGGCTGGAGATCGATCGGCGTGCGCCGGCTGGAAAACGTTTGAGACTGGAGACGGTTGTGAGCGACGCTGAGGATCCGATTGGTTGTGACC
>NW_028325734.1:0-12099 GCF_027475165.1 Benincasa hispida
CGCACTACCAAATGTGCAACTTTTTCAGACCAATCTCCAGTCCTTAGGTCAATATCATGCAGTACGGGTTCAGTATTACAAGGTGGTGGGATATCCTGCTGAAAATCGAATTGTCTCATCACCTTGTCAGGAAGATGCCACTCACCAATGTGAAAACATATGAGAGGACTCATCGTCTGCCATATGTTTTGACCATTCGTACAAAAATTAGGCAGAGTATGCACAATAATTTTGTACGACTCCCAAATAACCTAAAACACAAAATATTATATTAGAGAATATTAAAGACAAATACAATAAAAATCTGAATAAAATAATCAATTAGGTTTAGTGTAATGTACCTGTTCAGGTTGAAGCAGATCAAACATGTATCTATACTGGTTGACTACATGTGTGGCTGTCCTAGTCACACCAATTTTGTCTCTCCACCTAAATTTTTAAATTGATAATTTAGAATTTAAATTAACTAGATCAGTGATATAAAAATTAAATTGAATTAAAACAACATACCGAGAACCGTAGGCTCGTCCAACTAACTGAGCGTCATTAACATGATGTAGCTGTAGAGCCATTGTTGGAAATCGCTCCCAAGCCCATAGTTGCAAAAGTATGAGAGGCCCAGCTATCTCTCGAACCTCAGGTCTTGTTGCTTTGCATAGTTGTCTATACAACCATGCCAAGCATGCTCCACCCCACGAATACCGCCCCGCATCATGGAGGTTAGCTAACAGTGGCAGGAACATCAAGTGAACAAAATGACTTGATTTATCTGAAAACAGACTTCCATCCATCATTTGTAGTATATATACTCGCGCATATCTTATCACGGTTTCCTTGTCTGCATCATCTGTGAGCTCACGAAATTGTGTTCCTAACCATATTAAACTTAACCTCGATCCTTTAATCTTGTCGGCAGGTGGGGTCGCATCGAGGTACAGTTGACAAACTTCTAATTAGTCATCGTACATCACTCCGGTGATCGGCTCACTGTCAACAGGTAACCCTAACAACACTTCTATGTCTTGTAGAGTGATAGTGCACTCTCCAACAGACATATGGAATGTATGCGTCTCGAGCCTCCATCTCTCGACCAAGGCTGTGATCAGATGCCAATCCAATTGAATAAATCCTGCCTCTCGATGTCTGCAAGATATTTCTCCAGTAGTACGATCTCGCCATACAACATATGATCGATGAATGGACTAGTCGTACAAAACATCGGGATCAACAGGTCCTGGGTTTATCTTGACGCTCCAATGCATCCCTTGTTTCTGCTTTTCTTTTCTCGAAATATTTCACGCATTTGAAGAATGTTATCTGAGCAAGAGCATTTATAGGCAACTCTGATAGATTTGTCGTCATCCACCCATATCTGAATCATCCATCATGTGCAAGTCCATTGCTCTAAACTAATGTTGTCAAAAAAACTTAGACAGCTCCGATTTATTCCTTTGATATCTTCAATTACTTTGTTGAACTTTTGAAATTGAAACTGACACCCGACACAATAAACATAAACTGACACCCGAAAAGTTAACGTTATCACAACGAGATGGAGTGGACAGAACCAGCTACTCGACAACGATGTGGATTTTGTAACCAGTTAGGACATAATCGAAGGAAGTATCCTTGACGGGCTCCAGATAGTTAGGGATTGAATAATAAATAATTTTTTTTTATTGTATATTCAATATTTTTATTATAATGTATTGTATATTCAATTTTTTTTTTTTATAATAATCTACTGTATATTCAATTTTTTTTTTTGTAATCAATAAAGTTTTACATTATAATAATCTAATATATTCAATTTATAGTATAATAATCTAATATATTCAATTTATTGTCTAATGATTATTCAATTATAGTATAATAATCTAATATATTCAATTTTTTGTCTAATGATTATTCAATTATAGTATAATAATTTAATATATTCAATTTACTGTCTAATGATTATTCAATTATAATATAATAATCTAATATATTTAATTTATTGTCTAATAATTATTTAATTATATTATAATAATCTAATATATTCAATTATAGTCTAATGATTATTCAATTATAGTATGATTATTAGCTCTTTTTTCTCTTTTTTTATATATATTTCTATGGAAAGTTCAAATAAAGTGAAGACTCTCGCTCTCTCAATCTCGATCTTGCTCTCGCTCTCTCGCTCTCGATCTTGCTCTCGCTCTCACTCTCTCTGTTATTGTTGTTATTTTTCCATTAATGATTACTAGCTTTCATTTCTTCTGGAACAATCACAAACACTTTTTTGATTATGGATCTACTTTTGTTCATAGACAAAACTAATTCGGAATTGTCTTTCATTCCAAGGCATAACTTGTATCCATGCGCTTCATATTCGCCTGGAGTTCACTCCTAGAAATATAGCCATCCCCATCCCCTCACGTCAATCCCACAAGCCTCCGTCTAATTCGAAATGATAACAAAATGCATAGGTTGTTAGAAGCAGCTCGAGTACACAGATACATATAGTATACCATCTCATTACTTTATTTCCTCTATGAAGGAAAAAGAAAAGTAATAAACCTGCAATCTCGAGGGTGGATGTGTGTCGAAACTTCAACCTTCGATAGCCTAAGCGAGATTCGCGAGATTTCCCTTGTCGAGGGTTGAAGTTTCGGCTTATGTATTGTTTCCAAGTTTTTCTTTGTTCGTCGAGTTCTCAACCTTCGACCTTCACATTAGTCGAGTTCTCAACCTTCAACCTCTAGCCTCGAATTCCCAAAACAACAATATTTCTCTAATAAGTTTCAAAACAACAATATTTTTCTAATAAGTTTTGAAAACAACAATATTAATATTAAAGGTCCTTTTTTTTTTCATCTCAACTGCAATTGATGCAACGACCGCTTGGAGTGACACCACTAGCCTCGCTCAATCGTTTACACCATGCCTCAGCCTAGCCGTCTGATGCGATCGGTTAAATGCTCTATGATGTTTTGAAGAACGCAGTGTTTTACCTAATTAAATCCAAGTATAAATCTAACTAGGCACCTGGTGAGTCCAGGGTCAAACACAGGGATTGCTTGGTATTGATGCGATGACACTATTGTTTCGATCTTGACACTAATTTGTTGTTATAAAGGCGACGAGTTTATGTTCCTAAACGTTGAAATGAAAGATGATGAATGCGTTGGAAATTACAATCGTAATGGAAACAACTTATGCAATGCGTTGGAGATTTCCAAGGGATGAATTAGGGTTGAGGTACATATTCACTAATATTCCCTGAGTAAATGCACAAACCATGCATTCAAGAAAATTACTGGCAAATCATAACTACACTTCTCAATATATTTAGCCACATTGTCCTATTTCTAGGATGCATGTGATGAACTTTTAATACAAGAGATATTTCTTTATTTCTAAAGGTAATCTCTTCTCGTTTTATGCAGTCTAAATTCATTACTTTTTCAAGCATAGATTCAGTTTATTAAAGCAATCTCTCAATTATTTAAATAGCTTACAAAGCATGCATAAAACATGTCGAACACATGATCAGGCTTTACTTAGTTCATGCTAGTTGCAGTGATTCTCAACCCATACAGAAATTAGTTACTTATGGATAAAGATGAAGAAATAGATGAATAATAAATTGTGAATGCATTCATATTGATAAAATGAGCTTTTCAATGTTTTACACAATATGAACAACTGTAGTAAAAAAAAAGATATAGAGATAGGGATAGAAAGTCAAGCTATAGGTGATAGATAGTTTCTTGCTCCTTACGGCTCTTTAAACAACTATTTCTTGAGGATTGTGTTGAAGAAGATGGCTTCCCTTCTGCCCTAAGAGAGCTTTCGAGCTTTCACTCAAGATTTCACGAGGGCTCGAAAGAAATATGTGAAGATTTTTGCTGAGTTTTTCTAACGTCTCCTTCCTTTTTTTTTGCATGAAAATCTTGTGGAGTATTTATAAACGTCACGAGGTAGCTTTTCCATCTCTCACTAATGATTGTTCTGACGACATGCATTAAATTTCATACCCTAACGTGTCGTCTGCTTTATGTTAGAAGTTTGTTGGCTCTACTGTGAACCTTTCTTGTCAGTTACCAACTTGATCTTTGATTTGACTTCCACTGCCTATGCGTCATGTCACATTCTCTTTCTTCTATCGCATGAGTCCATGCGTCACAAGCCATGCAATTTCAATGTTGGCATCAGGAATTTTCTCCAAGATGAACTGTTGATCACATGACAGGATTTCTGCATTTCAAAAAGCACAATTTTATAACTTTTAAGGGTTATGAGATGTTGTACACATGCGATCGTATAATATAATGAAATCATGAATTTCTTATAAATTTTATCGCATTGTCCATGATTTTTCTTAATTGTTTTAGAAAAAATAGGTAAAATAACTTGTATTTCTACAAGTTATCACACCCCCAAATTTAAAACAATGTTTGTCCTCAAGCATATATCTAGATTCTTAATATATCTTAAAAGTTATGCCGCATTATCTAGACCCCTTAAAGGTGCCTCCTATTCTAGATTAGTAAGACCAATATTTTCCTTGGTTTAATTCTTTTGCCTATAGAGATATTTCTAACTTTTAGATGCGACAAGCTTATTTCTCAAAATTTCCTTACTCATTTTTAAAGTTGTTTTATATTCTATTTTCAGGAACAGACTTTTGATTCAAAATTTAATAAAAAGAATCTCCTTGATGTACTTATTTTGATTATGCGCTGATTCGAGCATCTTACCTTCGTTTTGGCTTGCCCCCACGAGTGTCATGTGAATATCCAATTACGAGTAAGATGCTCTTTTCAGACTTAACTCATGCCTTTGAAAATTTTTAATATAGGCAGCGGAGTTGCGATGCGTTGATCATGATTCCTACCTTCGTTCTGGCTTGCCCCCATGGGTGTCATGCGGTCATCCAACTACAAGTAGGTTCCAATCTCAACGTATTAGTAAAATTATTATTTTTTTAAAATAATAGATGAAGTAAAATTTTTATTTTTTTAGCTCAAACCTCTCCCACCCCCAAATTTAGAGAGCAGCAAGGTCCTCATTGCTGAAAATTGAAATATACAATGGCTTAGAAAGATATCGCAGAAGAGGTTTGAGATAAAGCTTGTATGCATACTGACTTCAAGAAATGTTTTATAAGGAAAAGTCCTAAAGCTAAGTATTAAAACTAATCCTACAAATCAATGCGTCAACCAGCACAAGTATCATCATTGAGGTCGTTTGTGGAACGCAACAAAGAAAATAAGCATATTGAGAAGCGATAAAGATGTGCAAGCGACGAGCATAAAGAAAAAGTATAGAGCAGCTGACACTGGTAATGAAATTTGTTGATTAATTAGAAAATATGTGATGGCAAGTATGCAAAAAGAAAAAAAAAAAAAAAACAAACAAACATAAAAAAATTCAAAGAAAACACCCCAAAATTCAATTTTCGGCCGTATCGTTGTTGTTGTGATCTTGAGGCAGTAGATCCTCTAGGAATTGCAATGTTGCTTGGAGATATAGGAATGACTGGTTCAACCACCAAGTGGGTAAGAACATCCTGAAAAAATTATATCATGAAATGGAATTGTTCATGCTACCGTTGCATCTGCTGGCGGATAAAGGTCTTAGTCAACATCTGCTGGCATTGAGCCATATGGACTTGTTGGTGGGCAAATTCTCTCAATTCGTTCTGCTGAGTCACAAGTGCTTGTTGCTGCCACGCCAGTTCGTTCAGTTGTTTTGTGATGGTATTCTGATGCCATGAAAAGTCATCCAGACCTTCCAAGGTAGGTTCTCGAAGGTCATTGTGGAGAAATTTGTACCATTCATCATCATCTGGATGGGCTTCCTCTTTAGATGTACTAGGAACTTGGCGTTGATTGTTTTAGCCAGACGGGTGCTCACTTGCCTCATCAATGTCGAATCCTCCTCCTACTTCGAAGGTAGGAATTGGTAGGCTTGGGTCATCAGCAGTGGGCAAAAGCGGAATGCTTAGGACCTTGGGCTTCTCAAGCACTGGAGCCTGCCTTGTTTCTTTGAGAGAGGGTAGAGGCATTGGGATTTTTCAATGGGCAAAAGAGGGAGAGAAGGCTCATCAAGAGGGGTAGGGCATAAATTCAGATCGACCCCTAACCTAGGCGACTCCTTATGAGTTGGCAATGTCGTTGATTCTATATTCAAGTCATTCTGATGCAGGGGAGTGGCTAGTCTAGGCTTAGGCGAAGAGGTTTTTCTATGGCGGAAGGGAGGAGTCTTCTCAACTTGGGGTGTTGCAGTCACTATTTCAATATTCACTCTTCTTTTCTTTGGTTGAGAAGGTTTAGGAGGCGACGAAGCTTGCTGCTAGGACAACCGCTTCACTGGCTGTTTTGACTGAGCCATTTTGGCTTGAGGTGGTAATCGTATGAGGCGGTGAAGAAAATGATTTGTGAGCACACCTTTCATCGCTAACTCTTCTTCTTCCTCAAAGAAGCCCTGAGCTGTGCATAACCTACTATTCAGCGATTGGAAGAACAACTGCCCCCTTGGCTTTGAGAATGACGTTAAAATTTGCCCAACAATATGGCGGCCAATATCTATTGGAATGAGTCGCATTATACAATAAATTTCCATGACGCAGTCTCTCGAAATTGAATGGTCATGCATCGTGGGGAGTAACTTTCTTTTGACGTAGTAGAGCCACACATTAGCCTCAAGCGTCAAGCTATGTGGCGACAACGTCTTCATCCTTTTGGTAGATGTTATCCACTTCGTCCCTAGTGCAGCAACCACTCTTAGCACATCTTTTTGTTCTTCGCTAGTTGGTTTTTCCATGATTAGGTTTCCTTCTGTATCAGGATTCTCTTCCAAATTGTACAAGTTATTGATTTTCCTAGCGCCAAATCTAATTGTCACGTTCCTCACATCTGCATTATACTGATTTGCATGTAACATCCCATCATAGAATGCGTGAACCACTGAGGGCTTGACTGTTTGGACCCCTTCGCAGAAGCTTTTCCACCCTAATGTGTCAACAACATTGATGATGAAGGTGGGCAATACTGCCTTCTTTGGGAAGAATCTCATTTCCAGTAAAATTTGAGGCCTTTTCTTTGGCGCTCTCTCTTCTTCCTTTGTTATGGGCGCCTTGCCCTTATTCTTTTTTTTGGACGCTACCTTCTTTGGCGCCACATCTCTCCTTGTGGTTACTTCTTTCTCGGGTTCCTTCTTTTTGCCCACCGCCTTCTTTTTCTCGTCTTCCTCCCTTAATGCACGTTTTTTCTCTTGTATTTTCTTCAAATTGTGCTTTATGCACTGAGCCTTTTCCCTTTGTTTTCTCTTCTCTTCATCATTCTCTTCCCCCATCTCCTTTTCAAATTCAAATGTGACATGCTCCGCACTATCCATAGATTTTATGGGCTGATCTTGCGTCATAGTGCCCACTTTCTCAATGTTCTCATCTCACATTTCATGGTGAAACTCAGTCGCAGTGAAGAGAACTTTAGCTTCATTTTTTAGTTCTCGGAAGCCTTCCTTGACCCTTTTTATTTTGGCAACCAAGCGGGCAGCCAAAAACTCTTCAGATGAGGCGGGTAATGCGATTATTGTTGGGGTTGGTGCCCTAAATCTCATAGGGTCATGTAGTTTATAATTGTATTGTACAAACATTTTATTTATTTAATAAAATATGAGATGTTTTATTTGAAATTTAGTAGCATTAAACCTACAAACCAATAAACTAACATCCAAGGTTTTTTTTGTAGCTTAAACATGTATGTAGAGACATATAAGTAGATCATGTTTAAGTTATAACCTAAATGATCTATAGTAGATAGATAAGGCTGGATACCTTATCCTAGTGACACTACGAGTTACGACCCATTTTGTAGATGTTACAATTGTTGTAACATGCTAACAAATGATTTGATCCTGATCATTTATATGGAGACGTGTGAGTAGGGGTATTCTATACAAAGGAGTTTATATAAGATTGGACCACGAAATGACTAGTATCATTATTTAACACCGTTCATAATAGAGACTTATATTTCACCAAGATGACCATAAGTGACATGACCTGAATCCTGAGTGAGTTTTGAACTCCTGCCTATGAAAGCAGTCCTTTGATTTGTATGGGTGAGAGTGGCCAGATCACCGACTCAACGAGCCTACCACTTTAGGGATTCGTCTGATTGGGGAGCTAGGAATACAACTACACAAGATGGAATTCACTCTTTTCCCAAGATCGAGGAAAGTAGATAAATTGCTCTCTTAAGGGTTGATTCCGAGGTTTAAATAATGTGGCGCCACAACCTTTCCTGGCCCACAAAGGGTTTAGTCATAGTTGGACTATGATTTATTGTTCATTAGAGGGATTAGTGGTACTTAAGAAGTTTGATGTAATTACAGGGGCAAAACAGTAATTTTGGCCCAACTGTACTTACGACAAATTTGTGAAGGGTCATCACACTGTTGACTGGTTATATCCAATGGACATTGAAATATATATATAGTGTGAAGAGTGCAGCTGTCAGTCTTTAGTTGAGTGCCTAACAGTTAATGAATGTTGAGTAATTTAATTAAAGGAGTTTAATTAATTGTTTAAGTATCATTTCAATCTACAGGTCCTGAGATCCCCTTTGTAGCTCAACGAGGATTAAATGAGAATTAATTTTGGATTAATTTGAATTATTCAAATTAATTGAGGGAATTAATTATATGTGATATAATTACTCTAATTGAATCATATATGATATATCTACTATAATGTATTTGATACATTATAAAGTTTATTTGAGAGAAAATAAATATTTGAATATGAACACTAATTATATGAATTGAATTCATATAATTAAATTTAAAATAAATGGGATTTATATTAAATGTCATTAGTGAAAGAATTGAAACTATATGTTATATGTTATATGTGAAACATATAGTTATATATATATGAAGAATAAATTAGTTATATATATATATATACATGAAACATATAGTTATGTATATATGAAGAATAAATTAGTTATATATATAATTAGTTAATTAAAATTAATTTAATTTAATTTAATATTTGAAATTAAGGGAGGGAAATAACTTCCCTCCCCTATTCTCTCTCAACCCACTTATTATGTGGGTGGTTGGATGAGGGAGATCTTCTTCTTCTTTGTTTTGGTAGAGGGAGAATTATAGAATGGTTCTGAGATCACAGTCTTCCCAATCTCCTCTCCTCTCATCTCTAATTCTTATTCCCTCCCCAAAATCACAGAGTCTATAAAACTCCTGCGATTCTCATCCCAGAGAATACAGAGGTAATTTTCGTAGTGGTGGCCATTTGGAGATCATCTTGTTCACAATTGTTCGTGGCCATTTTGTAAAGGAGTAACTTTACGTGAAGAAAAGTTCTTCAAAGGTAAGAAACCCTAATTTATTTAGCATGTTGTATTTTTGTGATTAAATGCGTATTGTTTTTGTTGATTCTGTAAAGTTGGGAATTCTGTAAAAAATGGGATTTGCGTCCGATCCCCGTTTTTGCCCAAGGACCTTCACCGATTCCTTCAATTGGTATCAGAGAGGAGTTTTTTGGCCCAAATTTTTCCAACTTTTCATAATGTTTTTTTTTTACAGTTTTGTGGCGGGATGCATTCTGTCATTTTATTTATGTGATGAATATGTTATTGATGAATGTTTATGATTAATAGATGTTTCGGGATTGGTCATTTTTTTACCGCTTTTATTTTCACAAATTTGATTTGTAAGGGCCCTTTTTTTGGGCATAATTGTTGGCCATCGAGTCTATATTTTAATGTTTTGAGTCATTCGTGACTGTTCTGATCGAAATTTGTAGAGACGGGGCCAAAATTGAAGGTTTTTTGATCAAGTTTGCGGTTGTACAGTGTTGTCTATACCACAGTATTGCAATGCTAGGGCACAAGCATTGCAACGCTACGATGAGGAAGAATGATTTATTCTTTCCGTAGCCTTCCAACGCTCCGAGTCGGAAAGAACAAATCGGTTCTCGCCCGATTAAGTTATTGATCCATTTGGTTGGCTTGTGGTTCGATCAGTTCGAGCGGTTTGGGTCTACTTCGGAGGCTGAGCGATTCGGTTTGAGCAGTTCAAGGCCGAGTTTGCTTGTTTTGAACCGGTTGACCATTAATTTATTAATAGATAGTTACTTTGATTAATTAAATTAATATGAATGTTATATTAATTTTATTAATTGTTTAGGTGTCCAATTTCGATCCATTAATTGTTTTATTAATTATGCATTTGATGTATGATTTTAATATATATATATATATATCATAATGTATGTCATATAGTATAAAATCCACCATAGGTTATGCATTTAATTTCATGCATAATTTATATTATAAATGTTATAAAATATATTGTTGCATGGTTTGATTAATATAACTTGCTCATGTATCATATAATATATATAATATAAATGTTATACTATATGTTTGCATGCATTAATAACATTGTCATACATCATTTATATTATAAATGTTATAATATATAGATTTTATGTATGTATGGATGAATGTTATTAAATATTCCATTACCTTATTATATAAATGTTATATATAGTTAGTAATGAAATGGAATTGCATGAAGCATGACATTACCTTAGGTAATTTATAATTGTTATAATTTACTAAGTATGTCAACGAATGCAATGGTATGATTTTAATTTATTTAATTTGTTTATAAAAGTTATAATTAAATGAAATTAGAAATTAAAACCAATAATTCAGAATTGCATGCAAACCTTATGTTAACTACATTTTTTTAAATGGTTTTAAAATATGATTCATATAGACTAAGATTATTTTTCTAATAAGATTAGAAATTAAGTTTAATATTTTAATCAGTTTAATCAGACTAAATTGATTCTTAATTAAAAGATTAAATTTTTAAGAAATGTATCTATAAGAGATCTTTTGTCTAAAGTTAGTTCTGTCTAGGCTAGGGTATTTAAGTTGACAGAAATGTAACACCCCTACCTGAAAATTTACCCGAAAAGGTGAATTAGATAAATTTGTTACAAGCATGCAATGGTTGATTGAAGTTTATTAAAGTGTTTAATAAACATTAATCAAAGTTGTTTAACCATCCAAAGTAAGTGTTACTTTTGGGCAAATCAAACAAATACTTAGTTAAAAATCAGTAGTCGGATTTTTCTAACTTAAATAATCCTAGGTATCACACTCAATGGGAGGAAAATGGAGTATATGATACTTCATTTTACCTTTTCACATTTCTCCTTAAAAGTTCAATCGTGAAATCTATACTCGGTCTCGAGACACCTTTGCTTGTGTCCCCCTGCAAAAGGTGTTTGTATAGGTCAATAATAAGGTGAATGGAGAGAATGTTTATAGTAAGTGGAAGCGGGACATGTTTAAACATATTCCATGACCTCTCTCATTAGTTGGTAGTAAAGTTTCATACTCGGTCTCGAGACACCTTTGCTTGTGTCCCCCCTATGGAAGGCATTTGCATGATTCTTTACTTCAAACTCCAGAAATGAATAGGATTACTTTAGTTTTTTCCCCAATCTATTTTCTCCTATGGTTGGCTCATTGGGGTGGAACTCTAAAATCTAAAATGAGGGGTTACACTTACAAGAAATGTTAAGCAAGTTTAACAATTTTTGGACTGAACAATGGTGACTGATAGTTACAGTAACAAGGAGTTGTCTGTCTATTGGTTGAGATAGTCTCATTTCAGTAAAGGGGCACCTGATCACCCTACGGTGGCTTTTGTCCCGACTCACTGAAAGATCATTGCAAAATAAATGTCACTTAGGGTGCATTAGATTATTTTGCTAAATTCGATTTATTTTTCAAAACGAGTTAATGCATATATTACTGATATAAATAATTTATATGGTTTTAGGAATTTATTAACTAAGACTTCTGCGACACTTAATTTGCTTGCCACCGTCAAACTTACGAGCAAAAACTATATAATCTAAAAAAACACAATCAACACGATTTTAATCATCGATGATCTCTGTTTTGTCCTTATGGAGGATTATCCTCCTATTCCTACTCCAAATGTCATTCAAAATGTTTGAGAGGCATATGAGCACCGGAAATGGGCAAACGAGAAGGCCCG
>NW_028325735.1:0-2551 GCF_027475165.1 Benincasa hispida
TAGAATGCATACAAATTGAAGTTTGAACAACAAACTTGATCCATTCTTTTTTATGATGTTCTCTGTTTTCTTTTGCACCCGCCCCGGCCCTCTCCTACCCTCTATAGTATTAGCAGCAGAAAAATAAGAGGTTTTTGATTTTGCCCGGTCTGGTATTGAATTTTGCTGAAACTAATACGGGACAATGACAGCTCTGGCATGTCATTTCATTATTTATATTGGACCAAGGAACAAGGTCAAACTTTGGTGGATCAAAATTCCAGGTTCGTTTAGGAAAATGCAACTTGGAAAGAATGTTGCATTGTTTTTAATCCTATAGTATCTATCCATGGAGTGTAAAATGAAGCTACTGCTTGTTCATATTTGGTTAACTGACGCTGAGAACATGTTAGCTACTACTAGAAACATAACTGATTCTGCTTTTTATCAGTTTCTCTTAATGATGACTCGTGATGTTCTTGTTGAAATTTGAATAAGTTTGGCCTTGTGTCTTGTCTACCATCCTGCCGATTGTTGTTGTTTTACAGGCTCATCCATGGAAAAGCTGACCAAATATGGAATACTTATTACGACTGCCATTCGGATCAGGCGAGTTTCATCAAGTTCTTTACATCTCATACGTTGTGTTTGACTCTGTTGATTTCTTATTGATAATTGCTTCCATGGGTTTTGCGGTTTACTGAGCATATCAGTCTGCTTTATTAAGAATGCTTTTCCTTGAGATTGCTGTTGGATGTAGATTGAGCTCGTGTTGAACTTACACATTTATCGAGTAAATTCATCTTCAATTTTTTTTATATTTTCATATTTACCAAGTGACTCCATCTTACTTTCTTAATATATTTTTTTCATAATTATAGAGGAATTCAATCTTATAATTCTACACCCGAAACACATTTATTAACTCCAATATAGTAACTTCGGACGTATAAGCTCAACTCGATAGACCAAATGTCCTTTAGTAAGTAGTTCATATTAATTTTTTATCTTTTATCTGCGTAAGATGATTGCTTTATCAGGTTTGTTTTCTTAGAACCATTTGATGAAATAAATTCGTGTATTGTTTGCCATACACTTCTTGTTTGATCCTATTGCCAAATATCATTTCTCAAAAAACATTACAAAATTTAGTGTATGTTTGAGTGAAGACTCGAGTGTTCAATCTATAGAAGAAATTACTAATATCTTGATTGTTGAATTATGCATAGGACTTCCATCCCGTGTTAGTTTAATAATAAGTGTTTAGGATAAAAGTCATTTTTTACCCATTAATTTATGAGCATCAATTTTACTCTTAACTTTCAATTTCATTGAATTGCATTTTAAACTTAAATAGGTCTTGTAATTTTAACTTTTTCAAGTAAAGTATTGCAAATTTTCTAAGTTTTTGTTTGAAAATTTGTTACAAAAATGTTCTCACATGTATTATCATATGTATAATGCAAATTTGATAAGATTTCAAAGAAAGATTGATATTATTAAAGCTAAATTTTTGTTAAATTCTGTGAATTTATGACAAAGTTGATCAACAATTAATTTCTGAATCAATCAAACTTAATTTTGTGCAATTTCTGGTATTATTTTAATTTGTGAGTTTGTAGAGATTTTTACATTGTTTTTTTTTTTTTTTTTTGTTAAGATTAACGAAAATTGAATTGAGGGTATAAATTGCAATATGTACCTTAAGTCTAAGGTCTTTGAAAATTTGCAGTGAAAATTGATTTAGTGTTACAAGTTTTTGGGCAAAAATTGAATTTTAATAACTATTTACTGGTTAACTTGATGGTTTTAAATATGCCTATGAAACTAAGAATTTTTTGGACATAGATAGTTTATTTTATTTTAGTTTTTAATCGTTATTTTTATTATTAACTTTTTTTAAAATAAAAAGTTGTATTTAGCACTTTGTAGCTTAAAATTAAACATTTGTGGTTGACGTAAGCAGCATTTAAATTGTAAATGGTAAAGCTGGACTCTATGTTCTTTTCTATATTTAATGAGTTTAATTTTAGATTTAAATCTTATCATGGTGTTGAATTTTAAATCTAGTTCTATCTTGTGCCTAAACTTTAACAAACTTTTAATTTTAGATTTTGGTCCCTATTAAGATTATGTTGGGTCTTTAAAAATGGAATTAATTTAAAGACGAAATTGTATTTAGCGTGGGTTGAGTAAGATAAAGGTGAAGTAAAATATCGACCACCAACGTGTCAAAATAGTGAACGACCAAAATCTTAGATGCACAATGGCTTGAGATCTCCTATAAAAAAAATGTTATTTTACTAATTGAATTAAAATTAAAATTTTAGACTTTTTAGTATGGTTAACTTATTTGGCAACTTAGTCATTAAAAAATATAAATCATCTCACTATTATGTTTAAAAGTTAACAAAATTCTAATGGTAAGGATTAAAATAAATATTTTTTAAAAATTTAATGACTAAATTAAATGTTTTTTAAAGTAAGATTCAAAATTCATGGAGTAAAATAGAATTAAAACCTTGATTTTATAACAGAGTCAACTAAAATATATCTACATAATGTAACGTTT